>NW_025778387.1:0-72453 GCF_021130785.1 Homalodisca vitripennis | reverse complement strand
TTTTTCTTGAATATAACTTACTTGAAGAAGCGTTGTATGTATGGCTGTATATGCTGTCCTGAATATTGATTTTTGAAAATTAGGCCTTGAGTTTAGATTGTAGCAACTCAAGAATTTGACTTATTACCTATAGAACAGCAGAAGTACTATAAACTACATATTTTAAATGTATATTTAGCTATAGGTAATTACTGTATGGGCTCCTTCCACTACACTACATACTGTTTAGTTTGTTATCACAACCTTTGAAACAGTACAGTTGATTAAATAGATTAATAATTACAAATATAACTAATCGCTCTTGACACCAGTCTATGAAGTTATACACGCGATTTATGTGCATTGTTTACAGTTTAAAATTTTAATGTATTTCCTCAGAAGTAATTAATCTTGGTTTTTTTCACTGAACCATAGTGTGTGTAGAAACGTAAACACACACAAAGGAAAAGAAAAACGGAGTATAAAAATCTAAGGGACACGCGAATTAAGAGGCAAATTGGCAAAAGATTAGCGAGACACATAGTGCACTTGAATGATTGGCGACAGAGGTGGCGGAAAACGATATCAAATCAAAAAACAAATGGACGTCACCTCTGTATATTAAATTTTACTTATTAATAAATTTACCTTTTATATCAACCGAGTAGTCAAATATAAAAATATTCTTTTCTTGTTTAAATCTACTAGGACAAGTAATAATCAAAAAAAATGTATATATTCCGAAACACTTAGTCGCCCTTATCAAGGTATTTATACTGTAAAATTCAACATGTCTGAGTGAGAATTTACGGATGTTACATTATTTCCCTGTAGCGTACATGCTTATTGTCTTCGGTAAATATCGGCGCACGTGAATAACAAGGAGAGGGGAGTAATTAACATGGTAGAAGGGTGACAACGTGCCCAAGGACTGGCCCTAACTACCATGGAATGCTCTAACCTGGGTGCGCTTAACAGTGTCGTTTGCATTCATTGCTGTTGGTTCACCGCTTAACGGTGGTGAAATGCACGGCAACTGTTTTAAGCACAGGTGGTCCCAATCCCTGACAAGGTTAGTCATTAAATATTTTGACATTTACATTTTGACAAGTAACATTTTAATAGATCTCACATACATTCCTTCGTGATTCCGATATTTTTCCGTTTATATTATTGCCTGACATATATGGTAAATAGGTAATATAATGGAGATTTGACACTTAGTTTCTGTAACTGACGGTTGGTTGCTTTTTAATGTAACGTGTTTTTTATGTTTTAGACATTTCCATGCATATCTTTCAGGCTTTGTCTACTTATTCTTTGTTTTCACAGTAATTTTTCTTTTGAAGTGATGTGCATCAAAACCATGTTAACTTACAACAAATCAAAGGATATTACCGACCAATGCAAAATCGAAAACCAAACAGCAGACGTTTGCACAAATTAGTTATTAAAATACAAAAGTAACAGCTAAATGTTTCTAAGTGAATAATGTTTCCTTAAGTAACCTGACTTTTAAATAAAATTAACGTATTAGGGATTATGTGGTTTTGAGTATCTATTTTAAATATAACAGAGGATTTCACTGTTTTTGACTTTGCTCGCTTGATTGTTTTATTTTAATTTAGTTAATATGTTTTGAGGTAATGATATATTTCTCATAAATTACAAGTTAGGTTTTTTTTATGAATATTTGTAGTGAGAAGATCCAGTTGATTCTACACACAACGCATTAGACGCATTACTTCAGAGGCGATAAAAAGCAATGCAAAATTTTTGAAACGGAAAAACATTTTAACTGGAAACGTTTGTTAATTAGAGGAACTTTAGTGAGGCTGTATTAAAAATCAGTGGTAATTATAAATTATTTCATATTTTGAATATCATTTATTCCAAACGTACGGATGATCTAAACATACATAATATCACTTATTGATTCGTTTGGTTACCAGAAGAACGCCTGTATGCTTTGTTAAATAAAACAATGATTCACCTTAGAGCAATCTGACTAATTTACGTCTCCGAAATAGGTTACTGGTAAAATTTGTTTATACTGTGTTCTTGATTTGCTAGAAACGACAAATTAATATGTTAGAAACACGCTATTAATAAAAAATCTGTATGTGAGAACATAACACATAACATTTTAATAAAGCCAGCCGGTTGTAAAATGTTTCAATTAAATCTCTGTGGGCACAGCTGACAAAAAATAATATTGTAATATCCAGCAACGCATGGAAATTATAGACAAACTTTTCTTAAAATCCAAAGGTATATTTTTATCTTTAACATAATTTTAATGAGCTTGTTCTTTTTTTTCTGAAAATTTATAATTTACTGCAGTTTTTCATTAGGTCACGATATGTTTGTATTTTATCAATCCATAGTGACGTCAAATTCTGCAAAATTTTTTATGATTTTTAAAATACCTTTGTCGATGGTTTTTATTTTTTTTCTTGGTGGAAATTGAACAAAATTTACCCTGTCCTTTCAATTCTAAAGTTCAACAATATATACCAATTCAAACATAACTTACTTAATTTTGTATATATTATACGTCAGAATTATTATAATCTAATGAACACAACTACGAGATAAGTTTAGTCCAGCATAGTTTTATTGTGAATTCTCCCTAAAACAATCCTAACTTTACATGCTTTAACGATTCACGTGTTTTTAAATGGACTACATGCATTTCTTCTATTGTTTGTTTTATGTATAAAAGGTACGAGTACGCTACAATACGTGTCGAATAATAGGCTTCACTAAGGTTGCATGCTAAATTTTAAGCAAGTAGTTCATTTTATTATCGTCATGCGGTCATATAGACAGATCATTCGGCGGAAAAAGTAAACTTAACATCACCTCAGAAAAACATAAACGAAATGCTTCAGGTTAGTAAGTACTTCAATGGCGCTCAACTAAATTCCACTGTTGAATATGCACAATCATATAACTTAATGTTGTTTATGTAGAAAAGAAATTATCATACAAATTTTAAAGATCATGATAATTGTCTGTGATAATCATAATTAATAAATATATAATCAGAAACTACAAAACGCAGTTATATATAGTATTTACACTTCAAATTTCAATACGTCTCAGTGAGAATTCACGGATCTGCGTTATTCTCATACATATTGTCTGCGGTAGATTGCAGCACAGGTAACGTATACCGAGAAATAAAATTCCTCCAACCTAATAAGGGAGGGGAGTATTACATGTTAGATGCCGACTACCTGCTAAAGGACTGGCTCTAGTACCATGTAATGCTCTAACCTGGGTGCGTATAAACAGTGTCACTGCAGCCATTGCTGTTGGTTCTAGTAACAGTGGTGAATGCACATTAACTGGTATTTTAAGCACAGGCAGTCCCAATCCCTGTTTAAATTGGTTATATTTGTAACATTATAATAGATCCAATAGAAATTTACTTCAAGAAATATTTTCCGACAGATTATTTGAATATTTTAACAATAATAAACAAGAGTTACATGCGACCAGAAAAAATAAAGGGGTTTATAACAAAATCAACCTTGTCGAGCAAGCATGTTGCTTAGCTTAAGGATTACGAATTTGTTCGTTATGTTTTACTGTGTTAGGAATATACTAATTAAATATATACAAATTACTTTAGAAATTAGAGCCAAAGAGGGTGAATTTTGTCAATAATCCCAGCTTGGGCAGTTTGGTATATCGCTTAGCTTGCCACACTAAAATTTTGCAAATAACTATTTTCTGAGTTGGGTCAAATTATGATTCTTCAGAAAAAACTAAAACAGACATGGTCTAATTAATGAAACTATTTATTTAATATATTACTCCAGCATACGACTGGCAATACCTATTTAATTAATACAACTTTCTGTAATGGTTTTATATACTTATTCTGCTGTAAAAAATCTATACAAAATTAGAGAAATAAGTTTTTCTGGTGTAAATGTTTAGAATTTTTTTACGCCATAAGGATAGTATATTTCTTAACCAACAATAATTATTCCTTGTTACCATGAAAACACAATTTTAAAACCTAATATCTTTGAAAGATTTTTGGTTTAGAGGCATCGTGATTAATTTTCCTTCAAGTTGAAACGTACAAAGTTAGCAGAGTTCAGTCTTCTTTCCGAATTATGAGGCGAACACCACGGCTGAACCTGTGTCGCTTTGACTGGAATATTCTGCAAATGGGTAAGTCAAAACATCACACTTTTTCATTGAATAAAATTCACGTAGATGTTGTCCTTGTATGTATGGCTGTATTTGTTGTCTGAATTTTGGTGTTAAACAATTAATCCTTGAGTTTTATATTGTAGCAACTCATGACTTTGACTTATTTTTACCTGTAGAACAGCAGAAGTACTATAACCTACTTATTTTACTGCATATTAGCTGTATGTAATTACTGTATGGACTCCGGCCACTACTTCACATACAATTACTTTATTATCAATACCGCTGAGGCGGGTACATTTGATTAAATATTTGCATAAATTAAAACTCAACATATCACTCTTCAATGAAGTTATACACGCGATTGTTTTGCACTGATCGCAATCAAAATTTAAGTCTATTTTCCTCAGACGTACTTAATTTTGGCTTTTTATACTGCAAGAAAGTGTGTATAGTATAGTAGACACAACAAATGAAAAGAAAAACTTGCGAGTTTACAAGTGTAATAATAAACACAGTTAACTGTTAAATTGGCGCCACCATTGCTTTTGACAGAGAACCTGTTCTAAAATTTCTCTCTTATGATATGTACTTTGAAATATATTTTTTCATTTTTCTTGTTGTAAGTGGTGTACATTCAGTATTCCAGAGCCAATTATTAATAGTTAAAGTACTCAACTTGGTTTCTTGAATTTTTTGGGAAAGTTTATCTTACAAAAAATATAGTTTTGGAGTTGTGTGGTAATGGTCGACATAGGAAAGTATCAAATAGGGTTAAAATATGAAAAAGATAATTGTTTTTTCTAAAATTATATTTTCTTAAGCTTTACACACTAAAACGGACCCCCAGACTAGTAAACTATATTTGTAATTATGTGTAGGCATTTTAACTAACGATTTCTCTTCTCTCCCTTTTAATTGCCTGACAGTGATTAAAATATTACTTAAATGTCAGTATTAAGTATAAAAAGCCCGGAAAATTTTTTAAGGAAAGATTCCAGTTTTATATTTTGTATCCTTTTCGATGCTTTGTCGTTTGGTTCCACTAAGAGTAGCGAGATTGACAATCGATTTCTTCCAGGTTCAACCAGTAAACTCAGATTGATTGTGTCATTTATAAGCTTATATGAACACGCGTAGGTCAACCCTGCGTTGTAACTTTATTATACCATTCAACTATACAATGTTGTAAGAGCTGTACTAGATGTTTATGTTTTAAAAGCATTATTGTTAGTCCTTTCTTATTTCGATTAAATCAAAATATACAAAAGTTACAAGCGTTAACATTATCTCATGCAACTTGACAAAAGCCAGGTTTTTTTGTCAACCAAATAGTGTATTCACTAGTAGATCATAGTGGAACAGAAGTTTGCTAATCAAACAATGGGTTTTGGCTACTTTAGCTATAATTAAACACCACTTTAATGGTAGTCTGAGTCAGAAATATATATTCACAACGTCACCAAACCACAGGAAGAATGCATGTGCTATTTACTGCGTAGCGCACAAATTTCTTTCATCAACCTTCTCCTATATAGCAGAGATTTGGGATAAATGTACATTTGCTCTAGGATCTCTACAGAAAGTTTGTTCTTCAATCTTTCCTTGTAAAAAGAAACGGTCGAATTACATTAGTGCGAGATTACCAGCCGCTAATAGTGATCCCCAGCTTTTTCCCGAGACTTTGATGGCGTAATGACAAGGTTTGGTACATTTAACCGTTTAGTTTCCAAATCTATTGTGATATCAGCCCATTTAAATTCCTTTGCCACTGCTGGGACTCAAATAAATATTCAATTACGAGTTGGTCCTCGTGTTCTCTCCTTTGACGTCACCAGGACGTTGGTAATGGTAGTAGTCTCCGCTACCTGTGGTCGTGGCTAACTTCCAGCACATTATCAGTGAGAAGAGGACGGAAATTATTAAAATGCTCTTTTCTTGTTTAAATCTACACGGACTACAATAATACTTAAAAATTAATATAATCTGAAACATTAAACACTATAACCAAGTAATTATTCTGTAAAGTTCAACTAGAACCCCAGTGAGAATTTACGGATCTACATTATTCTCTTGTTGAGGAAGTGCATATTATCAGCGGTAGATTGCAGCACTCGCGGTGTAACCTACATATATCAATAATTATTAACCAATCTAATAAGGGAGGGGGGGTATTACATGTTATAATGGCGACTACCTACTCAAAGACTAGCCCAATTAATTATGTAATGCTCTAAACCTGGGTGCGAATAGCAGTTTCACTGCAGCCATTTCTGTTCTTTCTTCTAGTAACAGTGATGAATGCACGGCTACTGTTTTAAGCACAGGGCAGTCCCAATCCCTGCCAAGGTTGGTTGTTTTAAATTCTTAAATTAAAAATTTAATAGATTTATATTTGACATTTTTTCTATATACATCGGGAAGTTCTATCTCATATACATAGAAAAAAATTCATAACTATTTCAATATTTAAGTCGTATTTAAACATTTTTTAACATAATCTTAACTAAAAGGTTAGTCCAATATTTAGCATTCGTCTTAAAATTTTATATACCTAGGGAACGTGAAATTCGTATCATATCCTAATATTATATCAAAATTATTTATAATAATATTTATACGGCTCAAGTCAGCACATTGTGCACTTGAGTTATTTGGTACAAGCATTGCAGAAATTTGTGTGTCAAATCGAAGATTATATGGAGTAACTTCAATTTATATTACCTAAATTAAAACCGAGCACAGCATTCATTACCTTTTAATATCAATATGTCTGTCACACACACACACACACACACACACACACACACACACACACACACACACACACAACACAACACACACACACACACACACACACACACACACACACACATACACATACACACACACACACACACACACACATCCTTTTTTATAAATGTACTCGGACTTCAATAATAGTTTAAAAATATATTATATAAAAACCCTTTAAATCTATTATAAATTATTTAAGCTATAAAGTTTAATACGTCTCTGTAAGCATTTACGAATCTAGATTTTTGTTTTGTCGAGAAAGTGCATATTGTCTGCGGTAGATTGCAGCACACGTGACGTAACGTAAATATATGAATTAACCAATCTAATAAGGGAGGGGAGTATTACATGGTGGAAGGGCTACAATCTGTCCAAGGATTGGCCCTATAGTACCATGTAATGCTCTAACCTGGGTGCGCATAGCAAGTCTCACACTGCAGCCATTGCTGTTGGTTCTAGTAACAGGGATGAGTGCACGGCTACTGTTTTAAGCACAGGCAGTACCCAATCCCTGCCAAGGTTGGTCATTTTAAATTTCTAAATTAAAATTGTAATAGATTTTATATTACGTTTTCTTCTCTATATAGATCGAGAAATTCTATCTCATTTACATAGAATTTAAATTCATAACTATTTCAATATTTATTCGTGTTTAACCGTTTTTAAAATAATCTTAATTAAAAGGTTAATCCAATGTTTAGCATTCGTCTTAAAAATTTATATACCTAGGTAAACGTGAAATTCATATCATATCCTAATATTATATCAAACTTATTTTTAACAATATTGATACGTATCTCAAGTCAGCACACTGTGCACTTGAAAGACTGGGTGGAATTGGATCAAAATCCTTCGTCAGACGTAACAAACATTATATATGGGGTAGGCACTATATTAATATTACTTAAATTGCAACCGAGAATAGAAATAAATTGCCTTTAAATATCAACCTCTTTGTTACATAAAATGCTCTTTTCTTGTTTAAATCCACACTGACTACAATAATATTTAAAAATTATGTAATCTGAAACAATAAACGCTATAACAACATTAATTATACTGTAAAGTTCAACTAGTCTCAGTGAGAATTTACGGATCTATATTATTCTCTTGTTGAGGAAGTGCATATTAATCTGCGGTAGATTGCAGCACACGCGGCATAACCTGCATATATCAATAATTATTAACCAATCTAATAAGGGGAGGGGGTATTTATTACATGTTATAATGGCGACTACCTTGCTCAAGGGACTCACCCAATTAATTATGTAATGCTCTAACCTGGGTGCATATAGCAGTTTCACACTGGAGCCATTTCTGTTCTTTCTAGTAACAGTGATGAATGCACGGCTACTGTTTTTAAGCACAGGCAGTCCCAATCCCTGCCAAGGTTGGTCATTTTAAATTCTTAAATTAAATTGTAATAGATTTATATTACGTTTTCTTCTTTATATAGATCGGGAAATTCTATCTCATTTACATAGAAATTAAATTCATAACTATTTCAATATTTTTTCGTGTTTAACACCGTTTTTAAAATAATCTTAATTAAAAGGTTAATCCAATGTTTAGCATTCGTCTTAAAATTTTATACCTAGGTAACGTGAAATTTATATCATATCCTAATATTATATCAAACTTATTTATAATAATATTGATACGTCTCTCAAGTCAGCACACTGTGCACTTGAAAGACTGGGTGGAATTGGATCAAAATCCTTCGTCAGACGTAACAATATTATATATGGGGTAGGCCACTATATTAATATTACTTAAATTGCAACCGAGAATAGATAAAATTGCCTCTAAATATCAACCTCTTTGTTACATAAAATGCTCTTTTATTTGTTTATATCTACACGGACTACAATAAAATTTAAACATTATGTAATCTGAAACAATAATTGCTATAACCAAGTAATTATACTGTAAAATTAACTAGTCTCAGTTAGAATTTACGGATCTACATTATTCTCTTGTTGAGGAAGTGCATTTTATCAGCGGTAGATTGCAGCACACGCGGCGTAACCTACATATATCAATAATTATTAACCAATCAATCTATAAGGGAGAGGTTATTACATGTTATAATGGCGACTACCTGCTCAAGGAATAGCCGAATTAATTATGTAATGCTCTAACCTGGGTGCGCATAGCAGTTTCACTGCAGCCATTTCTGTTCTTTCTAGTAACAGTGATGAATGCACGGCTACTGTTTTAAGCACAGGCAGTCCCAATCCCTGCCAAGGTTGTTGTTTTAAATTCTTAAATTAAAACTTTAATAGATTTATTTGACATTTTTTTCTATATACATCGGGAAGTTCTATCTCAGATACATAGAAACAAAATTCATAACTATTTCAATATTTAGTCGTATTTAACCTTTTTTAACATAATCTTAACTAAAAGGTTAGTCCATTATTTAGCATTCGTCTTTAACGTATTATAACCTAGGGAACGTAAAATTCTTATCGTATCAAATCCTAATATTATATCAAAATTATTTATAATAATATATACATCTCTCAAGTCAGCACATTGTGCACTTGGGTTTATTTGGTACAAGCATTGCAGAAATTTGTGTCAAGTCGTAAACAAATTATATGGAGTAACCTTTATTTATATTACCTAAATTAAAACCGAGCACAAGATTCATTTCCTTTTAATATCAAGATGTCTCTTGTTACATAAAATGCTCTTTTCTTGTTTTAATCCACACGGACTACAATAATATTTAAACATTATGTAATCTGAAACAATAAACGCTATAACAAAATTAATTATACTGTAAAGTTCAACTAGTCTCAGTGAGAATTTTACGGATCTGCATTATTCTCTTGTTGAGGAAGTACATATTATCAGCGGTAGATTGCAGCACACGCGGCATAACCTGCATATATCAATAATTATTAACCAATCTACTGACTACCTTCTCAAGGACTAACCCAATTAATTATGTAATGCTCTAACCTGGGTGCGCATAGCAGTTTCACTGCAGCCATTTCTGTTCTGTCTAGTAACAGTGATGAATGCACGGCTACTGTTTTAAGCACAGGCAGTCCCAATCCCTGCCAAGGTTGGTTGTTTTAAATTCTTCTAGTTTCGCCTGTAGCGTTTTGGGCCACATTGGTTTAAATTTTCTATATAGTTGGTGTTTACTGGTTAGCATAGATCAGGCATAAGTAATCAAAAAATATTTTATACCGACCAAACAATGGAATGTTCAACATCAACAGTTAATATTCAACAGCAAGGTCAAGAAAGTGTTTAGAAACCCCATGAGATATAATGTCACTCTAATGCTAAGTAGGGCAGGAACATTCCTTTGAATGACTGGCCACTCTAAGGCACAGGGATACTCAGTCATACAGGCGGTGTGTGGACTTTTGATCGTAAATATAGTTGTACATTTTTTTGTTCAGGATTGTAGCTTTGAATGAATATTGACAGATGACATAAGCATTACCAGTCTAAAAAATATTTTTTATTTTAAAAATATTATTAAAGTGTTATTGAAACTTAGTAAATTTGTATTAGTTTAGAATAAATTAGAATAAAACCGAGCTAAACCAAATAACAGTGAATTCAGAACTAACACTCGTGCGCGCGCCACTGCCCTTTCAATTTTGATTCCATTAGCACAAGAGGAACCTGTGTCTTTATTTTAAAGTCTCTATGACCTTTCTGTGTTGTTATGCAGACGCGTAAACGGACAGACCAAAGGAAAGAAGGACTATTTCATCTTTTGACCTAAATGTCAATAACCAGTAAGTTCCTTCCTTGGATCACGAATAATCCACGTACAAAGAATCTACATACAGCTGTATATCAGACAGGAATACAGACGGACAAACAGGCAGACGTACTTCTTTTTGGCCGTATGATCTTAAAATTATTAATTCCTTTATTTACGAGCGTTTGTCGTTTACAAACGTTTTTTCTGTATAACTTAGTGGTATATAAATTACAGGGTTATTTAAGGCTTTAATTATAATTCACTAATTTCAGATTGTCTACTTTAATTTTCATTGTTAGTTTTTAAAATTTGTTTTATAGTAAGACTGATCCCCCTTTGAAAAATCTCCGTCAGTCTTACGGTATATATTAAATCGTTCAAAACCAATTTGAAAAAAATATGTATAACTCACTTTACCTTTATGTAAAATTAAATTAAAGTTTATCGCATAATAACTTTTTGTAGCATTAAATTGTTTTTCAGGAATTATTTCATTGCACTTTAATTATTTGTTTTATATTTTTTGCAATATATGAGAATCTACTGAATACTCTTATTTTAATGAATTAATATAGTACTTTAAGCAAAATAAAATACTTAGAACAAACTTTGTAGGAAAATAAAACTTGCAATTTAACAAAACCATATATATATATACATTTAGTAAATAAAAATATGCGAAAAGCCAAAAATTTTTAAATAGTAACCTATTAAAATGTACTCAATTTTAAAATTCTATTAAAGACAATTAAATTTTTTTAGAAAAAATTTATGTTATATGTTGATATCGTCCTTAATAATGACGCTAAAAAAATCAATTTTATTATTGTAAGACATACGTAATTATTAGTATAACAAAATGTATAGAATCAATTGACAGATAGTTGCTGGAAAGGAAGTGTTGTATTACAATTCGAAACAAACATCGACCGGATGTAAGTGGATACACACATCCGCCCAGACACCGGGGAAAAAATCTTTTAGGCGAAATAGCGTCAAGTGCAAACAAAATGAAATTTAAGTAAATCTTGTATTTAATTTTAGGAACGTAATATTATACATCAGGGTTCATTAATCATTTAAATATTTCTCATTTAAAATTCGAAGATACCTGTACCTAAAGTGATAAAAAGAAAAGATTATCATGTGTAGAAATCAAATTAATAGTATAATATTGAAATTAATATTTTCCTATTCCATTTTTTATGTCAATGTTCTCAATTTCACTCATTTGTTTTAATAATGTAATTTTATGTAAATGTTTAAAATATTTTAAAAGGAAGTTTTCTTACGTTTAATTAAGGAATACTTAATTATTGAAACAATATACAATTTTACTAATAAAAGGTATAGAAAAATCAATTAAAAATACATTGTAATAAATAATTCAATATTAAACATAATTCATGACTAGTATTAAAGTTTTGTGTTGAATATGTCTGTTGATAATATCCGTTGTTATTTGAAAATTAAGTCAATGTATTGAGATGCTACTATAAATAAAATATATTTTTCATTTCTGAGTGTTGTATTGCCAACTGAACCTATTATTTATATCCCATCACAACAGCCCTTGCTCATAATACATTTTAATATTTCACAACATTAATCTAAACAAAAACCTTACGTTATGTTATGTGATAACTACAAATACACATTATGTATAAACAGCGCCTTTGTCCTAACCACTTTTCCAGACTTAAGAAGTTAATATGTACGAATTTTGATATTCGATATATCATATCCACATACTGTAATTTGATGTAGCCTAAAAGAGAATGCCATATCTACATCTTAAACTTTGAAGGATGACTAAATAAATACATGACTAAGACCCTAAATAGTTTGAAACTGAAAATATGTCGTGAAAGCTCATCTTTATGAACGTAAACACTGTCTAAGGTCCCTGACTTCCACTGTAATGTTTTTCTAAAAGTTCATTATACAGGGTAGTCCCAAATTAGGAGGATTAGGAGGAAATTTCTCTAGCCTAACTGTAGGAAAATTCACTAAGGTACTGCGGCTCCTCTAGAGACAAGACTTATTGGACCATGCAGCATGCCAGCATCCTGCAGAAGACTTCCATAGGAATCAGGAGAGAAGTCTCGCGATGAGTGGAACACTTGGACAAAACGTGAGTAGATGCACCTTACTGCAGTGTTCTGCAACTTTAGAATCCTTCCCGTGGCTACTCTCACATAGTGGATAGCGGTAATAAAACCTGACAAAATGACAGACTGCATGTGGTAAACTTTGGCGGATTTCAGTAACAGGTTTCTAAACCTATAGAGCCCCCTGAGCCTTCCTGACGATTGATAAATGACGTGGGCAACGTAATCAGAAAATATGAGCTCTTCGTTAAGCTTATGCCCAGCGTTTCGACTTTGTCACAAACCACCAGAGCCTGGCCTTCAGTCATCACCTGCACCTTATGCTGACTGAGGCGCTGTTTCTCTTGTGGAGCTATATGCAGAACTGAACATTCACTGACGTTTAACCTAAAGTCAATGATGACAGACCATGTAATGATTTTGTCCAGATCAGAATTTATATCAGAGACCCCAAGTTCTATATTTTAAATTGTATATGAAATATGTAACTTAAATTCCTTTGCATTTAAATGGACTGTGCAACATTTTACACATATAGGTAGATTATATGAACACGCCGCTTATGAAGAGGCAAGGAAATCTCACTCCATACCTTTGTGATCTGCTGCCGTTCACTCAGACATGACAATGATGTCTCCAAATCCATAATAAATCAAATTTATGTCAGAAATTTGTGAGAGTAAGCAAGTCCTGGAAATAATCAAGCATGGTCAGTGAGCTATATCCCGTGTATCTTGCACCATACAGGACAGCTCATAAATTTAAAAGTGCAGTACATATGCAAAGCTACTCTGAATTTCAGATTACGATTTCGGATGTATATTTTTGTAATTAACATAGCTTACGATCTGAAAAAATTAATCTTTTCAAGAATTACAATTTTCTTCCTTGGATGAAGATTACATGTGAACCTAATTTCAAACCGCTAGAAACATTCTTGTAAAGAGTTATCGTACACAAGGAAGAACGAATGGACAGATGGAGGCCGTACAACAATATAATTGCAATAAGACCCTGTTGCCTTCTTAATAATATTCATATTTTAGGAGGAATCTAATCCGTGATTAAAAACTTCTGCGATTACAATCAATAATATAATATTACTCCAGCAAATTTTTATAATCCCTTAAGGCCTTTAAAATGAAAGTTATTATTGGAGGCTTCCAATTTGTGCTGTACGTAAATACTCTGGAAAGAGCAAAACGTAGTAAGCGAGCAAATTTAATAAAACCCTTTGTTAAGAAATAATGCGGCAAATTAAAGCCAATGTTTTTTGTTGCCGGAACATGCTCCAGACTTTCCCACGTGTGGCCAATTACATTTTTAATTACTTCTATACAGGTTTGCTGCTCTTATGTGATGTACTCTTATTTGTTTTCATTTAGTAAGGTTATGTTCGAGATTATGTATCATTTCATTTCAGTACTAGCATTATGTTTTTTCATGGTTTTTTGATATCTTCACCAAGAGGTATTACCAATTTCAAGCTTTTTTATTGAGTACACTCAGGATAAACCGAGGTGAACGACCAAACAAACCAAGTAACAGTGTCACTACAACTCAAAAATCACTACGATTAATCTATGGTTAAACTGTATGTTACCTAACAATACTTATCATCATCTCCATGAAAACCGTGTACGAGATTTTAACATTTATTTTGCAGTGGCTTAGTGAAACGTAAATTTGTAATTGGAAATAATATTAAAGAGGAGTTACAGCTAGCGCAAGTTAAATCATTCCTTGACTGCAGTCTGGATTTCTCAACTCTTCTTTAAATCCGGAACTCTCAACAAAGGAACTGCAGCTTTAGACTAAACTTCAAACTAGTAAAATCTAAATTATATACTTATTGCTTTGGTCTTCTTCTTTTTTTATTAACAGTAAAAATACTGTATAACGTTCAGCTGCAAAGTAGTGAGTGTATTGTTCTGTGTATTGCAAATGACTTTATCAAACAACGTAAAACAAGTACTGTGGATAGTCCACAAGCAAGTGTAAATATTAACTTCCAACAGGTGAATTATGCTGTGATCATCTTATCATTACTTCTTACTTATTTAAGTCAATGACTTTCGAATAAAAATTAAAAATTATAATGATTGCCATATAAAACTGTTATCTCTCTGGAGTGCGTTAAAAAGCACAGCAAAATACGAATATCAGTATTGGAAATAGTAAAATTCGGTGTATAATATATTAAAAAGTTAAGAATTCTAAAAGTGCTGCCACATGAAATTGATGAATACGACTATTATATAATATTCCCGTTAAAGAAGATTTACAAATTAAATGTTGAATTAGTCAAGGCATATCTTTATCAATCAATTGTAAATGACAACGACAAATGTTTAAAATTTGTTAATGATACATCTCATTCTGGATTAAACGAGAACGAGGCTCTTATCCAGCTGTGGGATGATCTGAACGTATTCTCACTTCAACTCACCCTCCCCCCCAGCATGATTAGCTGCTTACAGTAGTAATACTCTTACAATAGTATTAAGCAAAATCAATAAACTTTGCTTAATTTCTTTCATCTGCGACCAAACGTCACTCTCGGTAACCACTAAAATTTACGGATGGTATTAACTTAAATACTAAAATTACGCATATGAGTTTAATTAAAGGATAAATATAGACTAAAAAGTCGAATGAGCAGATGTCTGTGAGCTATAAAAATCTACACTAAATGTAAATCTGTACTTTATTAAAATGTTTCTTATGATTAACATCGTAAACATTTTTTAGATTATAATTTTTAATTTTTTTATTGTTACAGGGTGATTTAATTGCAGGGCGCCCCACTCACACTAATACACAAACGTCACATACACTACTATAGGTAAACGCATTGCTTTATTTAGAAGTCTATTTGGCTACAATAGCTCATTCAGAATGGCCCGCTAATATTCTTTGGTTGAGTAAATGTTTATGTGTGAATAGTTTAAAATCTTAATGTAATTTCAATTACTCATGGTAATTATTAGTTCTTGAGTTGTATTAATTGTATCTTATCATCTTAATAGTTCATCGCCTTGGATAGACTTGACGGTATTGTACTTCTTTAAACAAATCTGGTGACTTTGCCACAATATAATATGGCGACATGTAAAGTAATAGTAAAATTACAGTGTTTCCCTGTTGCAAATAAATGTTATGAAATATACTAAGAAGTTTAGATCACTAAAACAAGCATATAATCCATGACCTTGTTTGGACCATCGTCATATCTAAGTATTATAAAGGGGGACTATAAATCTCATAACTGCGCGAAAAGAATACGTCTTTTATAATTCTGACACTTTCTTGTTGCTTTTGATCACCACCGTAAAATATTTTATCAATTTATCATTTATGGAGATACCTACTACAGGTCTGACAAAATATATGTTGTACCTAAAGATACTAATTATTCGGAGATACTAACCTACTAAAGCTCTGATTAAATATCTATTGTGAGTAAGTATATTGTTTCACAATTATTTCTTAAAATCGCTTTGTCCATGGTACTGAGAAATCTTTCTCGTGATATAGATCAAATAGATGCATTTCGAATCGAAGTGCATATTAAACCAATAGAAATTTGCTGAGCTTTATCGAAACTTAAGTTAATCTTATGGGTAACTTAAAAGGTACCCTAATGGCAAAGAGAAATTGAAGAATAAACAATTTGTAAATAAACATCCCTTAGTTAGGCCACGCAATTGAAATTGTTATAAACGCAGCGTTACGCCAACTTTCCTGAATCATAGCAACGGATAAATGTTCTAAAATGAAACATGGGTTTTTATCAATGTTTGGATAAGCCTAAAAAAGATTTTAGAAATCATTATTAGAAATAAATTGTAACTATATCATAATTTAAACTTTTATTGTCACTAAATCATAAACTCATTAAATGAGGTTTAATCAGATAAACTATTGTACCACAAATGTAATATACATGTAATATATAAATCACTATCACGGGTTTACCATTAGAAGAAACAAAAGTAAATGTGTCTGTTAAGTAATAATAGTTAATAGACTGACAACATGATTTGGTAACAGTTCAAATATGCATTACAGGGAACCAATTCGAATATAACAAATTAATCTACGTTTAAGTAGCGGCGTGGCTCGGTCAGTATTTAATAGAAACTACCTGCACACTCATCTAAAAAATTCCAAAATAATAAATACTTTGCCCAATTCTAACCTAAAACCTTGCAATGTCCTCTTTTAATAGGTAAATAAAATACCCTAACAACAAGTCTATTATACACAAAAAAGTCTCATCACTATAAATGAATCACCAAATATTTAGAATTTATGAATGCCTGTTATGAGTTTGCTAATGACGGAACTAAAAACTTGTAATATAAGAGTTGTAAAAATTTAAAAAAATTAAAGTTAATTTTTTTAATTTGTCTACTCATGATGCTTTTTAACTTATGCTATTATAACTCCAATAAACAAAATTAGTACACATAAAAAGGACTACGATCGAGGAAGAAAGTAATATATCTTGATTTACCATTCAGAGTAGTGCCAAGCTGGACCTTTAGGTTCTTTCATCGGAGACTCAGATTTTAAGGTTTAGTGAGAATTTCAGATTTCTGTTGACGAGTAGGTTGACTTGCACCATCTGTTGTAACCTCTCACCGGGAGACAGCAATGCACACATAAGTCCACGTTATATGAAGCCACTAAGACCAAGGTCAAAAAATTAAAAATTGGATTTCATGAAGACGACTGTATGACGACGTATGTTTTGGTATAAAACAGCGTTTAACCATAGATCAATCAGACCGATTTATGTCTCCGAAATGGTTTACTGCACCGTTATATATATTTATACACCGTTACTTTTTTAATGGAAATAATACATTAATACGTTAGAAAACCGTTATAATTAAGAAGAAAATTAATGTAAACATGACAAATCACATTTAATAAAGCCAGCTGGTGTACAATGTTTGAATTAAATTTCTGTGGCACAGTAGACAAAATATGTAAATGGTATTGATGAAACATTTTATATCCAGCAAACGCTTTGTAATTATTACCAACATTTCCTGGAATACATTATAATCCAAAAGGATATGTCATTAACATAATTTTATGAGCTAGCTTCTTGTTTTCTTAAAATTATAGTCTGTGCAGTTTTATCATGGTAGAACTTGCTGGTATTTTATCAATCCGTTTTAACGTAAAACTAGTTCACTTTTTTCTTCACAATTTTCAAAATACCTTGCCATTGGTTGTCTTTATCTTGTTGGAAAATATAAAAAAATATCCTCTGACATATAGTACATATATTAATTGAAATAAAACTTACATTTAATTTGTATATATTATATCAGTAGGTTTACAATCGATGTAGACACTTACGGTTACTTGTGACTAGCCCAGAATTGTTGCTTGTGAGTTTTCTTAAAATTTCGCAAATAAAATGTTCCACTTTTCTGTTATTACATGAACCACATCCATTTCTTTTATAGTTGGTTTATATATGCAAGGTACGAGTACGCTGCACCACGTGTTGTGTAATAGGCTTCGCTAAAGTTATATGCTAAATATTAATCATATAGCTCATTTCATTATCGCCATGCTGTCATACAGATAAATCATACAGAATAGTAAACTTAACATCCTCTCAGTAGGCATAAACGAAATTGTTTCAGCCCACTGAGTGCTTCAATGACGCTCAACCAAATTCTACAGTTAAACAAGCACCATCTTAAAGTTATCTATGTAGAAATGAAGTATCCTGAACTTTTTAAAGGCTGCTGAAGATAACATTTATTGAGATATCATGCTAAATGATACCTTCACATTTTTTTTAATTAGTTTAAAAACCTGTGTCTTAATAATTAGTTCTAGTGAGGTAGGCAGTGTACTACAACGCAAGAGTGCGCTGAAATGATGCGTTGTTTATTTTTATGATCCTACTAATTTATTTTTACTGCGTGAATAATTTAAGTATTCTCAAATTATTGTACTCAACTTTCTTACTACTTTCGATTTGTTTCGTTAAATCAATACTCTCAGTCATTCCACTCTTTGTAATAAAACTTTCACTTATGAGTGTATGGGAGATTGTAATAAAGAATGGTATTCAAATATGGATCATTAACGAAGCAGTCAATAAATAATGATAATATACATTTAATTATATGCTGAAGAAAATTGAAGTAGCAAAACGTTTAAATTTTAAAAACAAGGTATCTATGTTATGAAAATTTTTCGATAAAACTAAGGTCTTTATAAATTATATATTTAGAGAAGCTTCGTAAGATATAATATGACAGAATATTATATTATCAAACTTTGATGATTAATACACAATAAAAATATTTACCTTATGTTGTATATGAATACTTACAAAAACTTAAATGTCATGTGTTACATAAAAGAACGATTTATTAAATTTTCGTTACACTACATTAAAATAACTTTAAACAATTATACATGTTAGAAATTGAATATTACAAATGTATTATTATTATTAGGAAGACAACAAGGGTATCTTATTGAGGGATAGTACAGCTCCTGTCTATCACTTTTGTTAGTACTCTCTATTTGTCCAGTACAAACCATTCTATTGGATCTGTTTAGTAAAGATCAAACAACTTTATGGGTCTACTCTTAGTATAAAAAATAGGAGGGGTAGAATAAAAATGAAAGGGAAAATTTGTCTGTCTCTACAAAAATGTGTGATACAACAATGCACATTCACTGGCATAGTATGTTACTTGTACTTTCAGTGCTGCCACTAAAATTATGTCATGTTGACAGATACTTAATCATGAGATGGATGATGTGACATGCTAGCTATGATTGACATCACTAGCTTAATTGTTGATCCTATTTTCATGAGGAGTATTTACAGTGGGTTGGTGTATGATAGTGTCCACAATGTTGGAACTTTGTAGGATTGTGTGTTGAGAGAGAGCGTCTTTTGATGGTGGTAAATGTAGGGACAGGAAAAAGGGGTAGATAGAGAAAGAAAGAGAGAGAGATTTTTGTTTATGTGTGGAGTCTATAAGTGTGTGAGTTTCCAAGCCTCCTAATAAACTGCTTTCGATGTTTTTTTTTTTTTTCATAAATTAAGTTAACATTTTTATTATTTAATAATCATTCTTAATCACATTATCATTTTTGCCGTTGTTATCTGGTAGCCATCTTATTCTCTAACACTTGATTTGTTGTAGCTATGATGTATTTATTTTTTTTTTTTTTTTACTATATTATGAGTGCATATATGTTACATTAATACATATTTATATTGTAAATTTCATGTTCTCAATATGATATATTTTTCATACAAAGATCATACACTACTTATATTTTTAATTGTGCTGCGCCTTGGAGATCATATCCTGTTTTTGTATATATGTGTGATCTTTATATCATTGAGGAAATAAATAATCATTCATTTATTAATTATCTTCGTGTAAAGATCTAGATGTGCTCTTTTCCTGATAATTTATATAACTGTAACTTGATCCTTACGATTGATCTATTTCTTAACAAACAATAATTATTCCTCGTTACCATGAAAACACAATTTTAAAACATTGGACCTTAGAAACTTTGTTTAGTTCAGCGCCATCGTGAGAAATTTTGCTTCCAGTTGATACGGACAAAGTTAGCAGAGTTAACGTTCAGTCTCCTTCCGCCCTATTGCCCGAACACCACAGCTGAACCTCTGTCGTTTTGAGTGGAATATTCTTCAAATGGGATAAGTCAAAACAACACAATTTTACTGAATAAAATTCACGTAGATTTTACCTTGTATGTATGGTTGTATACGTGGTCTGAATATTGGTTTTTAACAATTAATCCTTGAGTTTAGATTGTAGCAACTCATGACTGACTTATTTATCATTATAACAGCAGAAGTACTATAACCTACTTATTTTACTATATATTTAGCTGTATGTAATTACTGTATGGGCACCAGCCACTACGTCACATACATGTCCATTAATTTCACTACCGGTGAGGCAGTACAGTTGATTAAATGTATGCAAAAATTAAAAAACCTTATCACTCTACATGAAGTTATACACGAGAGTGATTTGCATTGTTCACAATAAACGTTTACGTGAATTTCCTCAGAGGTACTTAAATTTTTGCTTTTTATACTGAACGAAAGTGTTTATAGTATCATGGACACACGCAAAGGAAAGAAAAACGTTGCGAGTTTACAAATATAATAATAAACGTATTTAACTGTTACATTGGCGCCACCATTGCTTGTTGCCAGAATATGTTATAAAAATTGCTTCCTTATGCTATTCACTTTGAAAAAGTATTTCTTTCACTTGTTTTTTGTTTTAATTAGTGTACTTTCAGTATCCCTAATAGTTACTGATCAAATAATCAACCAGGTTCTTCGATTTTTTTGAAAGTTTATCCTAAAAATCATAAGTTGTAGTGGTGGTCGACATTGAAAAATATCAATAGGGTTAAAAATATTAAATAATTATTTTTTTCTGAAATTAGATTTCTTACGCTTTACACACCAAAGATGACCATCAGATAAGTAAATATATTTTTAATTATATGTAGACATTTTAACTAACGAATTTCTCTACCTTTTAATATTTTGACAGTAATTAAAATATTAAATAAACGTCAGTATGAAGAGCCCGGAAAAATTATGAGAGCATTGTAACTGTATTATCTCATTCCACTAGACAATGCTGTTATAGCTGTACTAGATGTTTATGTTACAAAGCATTACTGTTCGATTAAATCTAAATATACAAAATTTACAAGCGTTAACATTATCTCATGCCACTTCCCAGAAGCGAGGTTGTTTGGTCAACCTAAGAGTGACATCGGGCATCCACTAGGTGATCATAGTGGAACAGAAGTTTAGACATCAATAATGGGTTTTGGCTAATTCAGCTACTATTAAACTCCACATAAAGGGTAGTCTGAGTCGGAAATATGTATTCAACGTCACCAAACCCTAGGAGGAATGCATGTGTTATTCGCTGCAAAGCGCTCACAGCTTTTCCCCAACCTTCTCCTTTAAAGCAGATATTTGGGATAAATGTACATTTGCTCCAGCATTCCTAAGAAAACGGTGTTCATAAATCTGTCCTTGATAAAGAAACGTCGGAATTACATTAGTGCGAGATCACTTCCCTCTGATCCCCGGCTTTTTCCCTAGGCTTTGATGGCGTACTGACGAGGTTTGGTACATTTACCGGTTTAGTTTCCAAATCTCCTGTGATATCAGCACATTTAATTTAGTTTTCCACTGCTGGGACTCAAATACATATTCAATTACGAGTTGGTCCTCTTATCGTCCCCTTTTCACGTCACCAGGACATTGGTAATGGTCGTACCCTCTGCTACCTGTGGTCGTGGCTAACTTCCAACACAGTATCAGTGAGAACAGCATGGAAATTATTAACAGAGGATATTATTAAGAATATTTAATAAAAGGAAAGATTCCATGAGGTTCATAAATCTATGAATTCCATTGTTAGAAAGTTTCTACAAAAACGAAATTCACAATGGTTTCAATATCAACTCGCTTGTAATCGTTGTAAACTTGTCCGTTGTAGTTCAATGTTTAGCACAGGTCTTATCGTTTTAATCTTATTCCTATAATTTATATGGATTTCTTATAATTTCATATCCTAATATTAATTTAAGAGTATATATAATAATACTGATACATCTCTCAAGACAGCACATTGTGCACTTAAAATATTGGGTGGAATTGGATCGAAATTCTACGTTGACGTAACAAAGTTTTATATGGGGTGAGCACTATATTATTATTACTTAAATTGCAACCGAGAATAGAATGAATTGAGTTATATTGAAATATCAACTGCCTTGTTACATAAAATACTATTTTCTTTTTTTTTATTTACTCGGACTTCAATAATACTTAAAAATTATATAATCTGAAACATTAAACGGTATAACCAAGTAATTATTCTGTAAAGTTCACCACGTCTCAGTGATAATGTATGGATCTACATTGTTCTCTTGTCGAGTAAGTGCATATTTTCTGCGATAAATTGCAGCACACGTGACGTAACCTAAATATCTCAAATAACCCACCTAATAAGGAAGGGGAGGATTACATGGTAGAAGGGTGACGACCTGCCCAAGGACTGGCCCTAGTACCATGCAATGCTCTAACCTGGGTGCGTATATAACAGTGTCACTACAGCCATTGCTGTTGGTTCTAGTAACAGTGATGAATGCACGGCTAGTGCTTTAAGCACAGGCAGTCCCAAATCCCTGCAAAGGTTGGTCATTAGATGTTTTTAAAGTAACAGTTTTAATAGATCTCATATACATTTCCTTCCTTACATATTTTCAGTCTGTAAATGTTTACCTGACGGTGATTTGACATTAATTTCTGAGTCTGATGATTGGTTGTTTTTAATGTAACGTTGGTATGATTTTGTAAACTTTATTTTGCGTATCTTTCAGGCTTGGTTTTTCTTATTCTTACATTTTCTATGTATTTATACTAATTTGCTTTAAAATTGATGCGCATTGACAATGTCAACTTACAAAAGATGAAGGATGCAACTGACCAAAGCAAAATCAAAACCAAACATAATTTGTTTCACAAATTAGTTTTTTTTAACTACCAAAGTAACATCTAAATGTTCTGAACAAAGAGTGTCTACCTAAATGACTGGACTTACATAACATAAACGTGTTATGGATTATATGTTTCAGTATTTTTTTAAACGTAACAGATTATTTTATTGTTTTGAAATTTTCTCAATTGATAACTTTTTTATGTGAGGTTTATATGTTTTGAGACTATAAAATAGTTTTCACTTAAAATATATGCTTAGTTTTCCAATAAATATTCGTAGTCACAAGATCCAGTAGACTCTAAACACGTTATATGACGCATTACTTTAGAGACGATAAAAAACGTTAAATCGTTTGCAACAGAATAAGGTTATAAATAGAAACTTTTTTTCATTAGAGGAATTGAAGTGCGGGCCGTATTAAAAATCACTGGTAATTATAACTTTTCTCACATTTTAATTTATTTTATTTCAAACGTGCAGACTCATTAAAACATAATCTCGCTTATTATGTCTTTTGATATTCTGGCATTTTACTGAGTTCAAAATAGAGAACAAATGTAAAAGTAGTTTTTTTAGAATCTGAAAGTAGTATACTAAGGTGAGTCTCCCTTTATATGAAATATATTAAGGTAACCTGGTTGGATCAAATGGTTTCTAGACTTGAACACTAACACTAAACTAAACATGAACTCATATTGAACTGGAATTTTAATTAACTGAATAATAGCTTTGCCAATCAATCAGGGGCATATATCTACAACAAATTAACCTACCGACTTGAAGTGCGTGTCCTTGACTGGATATAACTCGTTCTATCCTTAGAGAAGCCGTTTCCGTTATATATAATATTTAAGTATTAGGATTTTTTTACTCACTTGTTTATTGTATACTTCTAAATTCTGTTATAGAAGACACGCCAAGAGCTCAATTATTCATTACCATTCTAATATTGCTTAGTCAGTTACAAAAGAATGTACAAAATATTGCACTTCAACCATATATGTAATCACAAAGACTTTTTCCATAGTGCTTTAAAAAAACAAAACAATGGCAGACATAGTTTAGCACGCAATAACATTACGTCACAAGCCTGCCTATTGTCAATAATTCCAACAGTGTCTGATGCGGAGCATACAGTGAACGTTGTATGAGTACATCATATTACGTACATGTATGTAGTAGAGTTTCTAAAAATTACCGAAGTGAAAGTTCAAATGCTTTATAGAACTTTGCTGCCGTATACATACAACTTTGAGCATAATTTAAACAAATATAACTAAAAAAACGTATATAGCACTTGATTTTCTTGATTATAAGTTCATTCCCTTGTTTGAAGGTTATTTTTGACGATGGAAAGATTGTGAAGGAAACAGGATTTTTTCCGGACAATTTGCCATCGTTCAGTAAAACAAAAAGGCAGTAATACTGATCATATTGGTATGACTTTAGCGCGTTACTCATAGAAAATAATTTAAATTAAACGCCAGGCGTTACAATGTTAACTCCCCACAGTAGCAGTCCTATTATTGCTTCTATTCATGCTTAGTTATAAGAGTATAACGTATATATATAACAAAGCTATCATAATTATCTTAATACAACATAATTTAATAAAAAAAGTAATATTCTATATTTACAAATACTTGGACATTTCTGGTTTAACTTTTCATGTGAAAAAACAATTAGTAATTGTAGCAACTACAGAAACTTTCTTTACTAGCCAAAAAAATCTTTTTTTTTATTATCTTATTTATAAGCAGTTTACAATGTAATTCACTATTACGACAACTCATATTACTAATTGTGAGTCGATATTACAGTAATACACAGTTTTTCTAGTTTTTTTTTGTACGTCATATATCCAGAACAGCACCTGACTATTTTCGTCT
This sequence comes from Homalodisca vitripennis, assembly GCF_021130785.1. Taxonomy (NCBI): domain Eukaryota; kingdom Metazoa; phylum Arthropoda; class Insecta; order Hemiptera; family Cicadellidae; genus Homalodisca; species Homalodisca vitripennis. Next base: position 47,192 of record NW_025778387.1, on the reverse strand, counting down.
TTAATAAATGAGACTTTAAAGTGATGGTGAAAATATTCCTTGCAAAATCTCTGATTTTAACCCTTCCCCACTAAAGCATAATTTTGGATGGACAAACATCTATTCCAATGTATATAAGAAATGACTGTTTCATCACTCTGTCCGTGATAAAGAGACGGCGGATTGACATTAGTGTGGGTTTGATAGTGATTCCCGGCTCGTTTCCCGAGGTCTGGCAGCGTCCTGACAGGGAATAGTGCATTTTTTGGGCTTGGTCCCGAACCTCCAGTGACACCAGCAGACGCCGTTTCGATTTCGGCTGCTGGAGCGAGAACACAAGCGCAGATTAAGACTCGACCGTGAGTCGGACTGGTGATTACGGTACTCATGTCGGTCTGCCTTGACATCAGTCAATTCTTGCCTCAGTGTGTTAGCGACCTCACTTATCTTTGTCAACATAATGAATTTTAGGTTCTCCATCAAGACTATCTACATTGACAAAAATTATTGCGTTAAAAGGTCACTGGTCACTTAGAATAGCCACGACGTTTTATCAAACTATAATAGATTGTTTTTCTTTAAATGATACTTCCATCAGACATTTGAAGAAACCTTAATACCACTTAGTTTAAAATATGTCACATATACTATTTTTTTTTAATTTTTCTGTGCAAAAGCAAAAGTTAAACCTGTGCTATCTCTAGCTTCGATCCAAAGTTCAACGTCTTAGACAACTTGGCTACCGGAACTTATATACATATATATATATATTCACTTTATATCACTTCAATATTATCTATGCTAAGTATTAGTTTATTAATTTACTAATTATGTTTTGATTATTAATTTGAAATCATGTTTCAGCAGGCTATATTTCTTATCCTCAATGCGGGATGACACAGTACCGTAAGTATATGGGACAATTCAGGTGTAAATTTAATGCCATTCTGAAACTACAGTTTTAGTCAAATTTAAAGGTATTATAAGTTAGACTACTAATTGATGTCGTATTTATGATTCAAGTGTTTTGTTCTGATTATTTTCAGGTGGCTTCGGTCCTGCGTCGGCTTGTCGTCCCCTCTTTGACATTATCACGTAACACTATTCCTCGTGTGTTGCAAAACACACAAAGTATGAATGATGAGTGAATGGAAAAGTGTGAAAGTATGCGTGCGTGTAGAACTACATTTAATTACAATAACTCTCCACTGCACAACATTTTAAGGTAACTAAATTTATATGCTAATATTAGACTTAAGTTTACATATTTGCTCAATGAATATACTTAGTATTAAACCTACATATTTATTTATTTAACGTATATTTATATAATTATATTGGTTTTGGGAACTCTATGGTTTACCATGATACACTATTTCATGCTGTCTTTTCTCATTGTTACAGGGTGATGCGGCCAATGCGGCAGGAAGTCGCCCCACTCACACTAATACACACACTATACATACACAAGGTAATGTATTGTTCTATTAAAAAGTTTAAATCAATTTGGTTAAAATTGTTGATTCAGAATGGCACACTTATATTATTTGGTTCAGTATATGCTTACATGAGAATAGTTAATAGTCTTAATATAATTAAAATTACTCATGACTTTAGTAATATATAGTTTAATTAGATTATAATATAAATTTGAATCACTAACATAAATGAATCGACGTCTTCCATACTTCACTTGTAAATAAATAACCTGTTTTGTTTGTATCATTCCCTATTAATTTATTACAAATGAAAGTATTGTAAAAAAGCAGTGATTCAGTTCAAATAAAGGTTTTTGTAATTTCTCTCTTATGGTTCTCTTGAGTTATAAATTAGGACTCGTAACAAGTGTGTTAGTTTCTGTCTCACAATAAATAAATAAATAAATATATATATATATATATATATGTATTGACTATATATAAACAATATACATCTATATATTAAATCTATAGATTAAACCTATTCTAGAAACAATCTAGATAGCACAGCAAACCTGACATTTTGTTTTTAGTTTAGTTAATATGCAATGCATACTATTCTAATAATGTCTTTTATATTAAGTCAATCTATCAACATTTGAATGTTATGAAATACAATTTTTAATTCTTATAGTAAACATTTTGTTTAAAACGGAATTCGGCATTTTTGAAATTTAACTTATTTGGCATTTTTATTTGGCATTATAAGAAAACATTTTACTTACATCTTTAGTTTTTACAGTATAATTTCCTTACGTCATATGATAATAAAATATATTAATATTGTTTCGAGTTATGTACCACCCAACAAATCCAATTCGTACATACTACAGTGAAATCTAAAATCTCTATTAATCACATTATGATATGATTAATCAGAATGAATGTGGGATTAATGATGATTGTTTACATTTATTTAAAACAGCAGTTAACCTCCTGTGTCTATAAAATTGAACAGCTTGATGTATCAAACAAGACGGTAGCAGCAATACTTATATCCACGCAAATTCCAAGAGTACAAACAACCTTATAAGTATAAGATCCTCGTACATTCAAGTCTAGATCAATATTCTAGACGACAATGGCTCTGTTTCAAGTTTCAGCCCGGGCTCTATTACTGGTACTTAAGTCTAATTATCACATTTCATTATTTCATAGATCCGAAACGCCTCTATTCTGCATCCAAGAGATAAAACACGATTCTCCAGAGTCCTTTTATTTTGCAATGCTCTAATCGGATTCAACTGAACTTTAATATCCAATTGAACTAAAAATGGCTCAGTATGTATGTCATATTAATATTTTGAACATGAACTGATTTATATACTTGACATTTAACATGAAACTTTGTTGTACTACACTAAGTTCAATGATTTTGCATATCTAATCATGGAAATGTTATTATAAGCGTCGTTGCTGTCCAGCATTCAGGAGCATGACAGTTTTTCTTATGAATCTTATGTTTTCCATATCTTAGACTGATGCAAACGCCAATCGACGTCAGTACCCAAGTAGATGTTGTGGCACAGGCCTGCTGAACATGGCCACCTATAAGTATAACGAATTTAGTTTCGGCCATTATAAAAAGGCTGACGAATAAAGCTCAATAACAAGGAAAAAGGATGTTTCGTTAGTTTTGAATACACTGGTAAAACAATTAATAACAACGGACTGCCCTTTGGTCTTTATACCCCAAACTAAATGAGTTCTACCTAGGGCTAAGCGGAACCTACACCACTAATTAACGTCTCTACGACCTTACTGTCACGTGTTATTACCCAGACGGACTGACAGACGGAGGTATTAACTACTCTTTGAACTTTCAATCTAAATACCAATAAGGTTCTTCCTTGGACCACGAGGAACCTACAGACAGACGGCTGACTTTTAACCGTATGATCTAAAACTCAAAATAATTCAGACTTGGACAAATATGAACATATGTAACTAGTTTCAAGTCGCAAGAATCTTCTTACCATTTATAGCTCTCGCATAGACGGACGGAGACATTGACAGAGAAACTGACCGATGTTCAACAACATGATTGCAATAAGGCTCTGTTGAGTTCTTACTAATGTATATAGGTTTTGAGGAAAACTACTCCTTGATTAAAAAATTCTGCAATTACAATCAAGAATATATATGAACTAAATATGCAACGTTCTCGTAATTCCTCTGTGTTTCAAAAACAAAGAAAATTATTATTAGCGCTCCAATTAATCATATTAGAACTAGATATGGAAAAGAAAAACGTTGTGAGCATACAAATTTAATAAATCTCTTTGTAAAGAACTAATGCACCAAATTAGAAGCAGTGTTTGTTGCCGTAACCTGCTCCAGACCTTCCAACGTGTGTGACCAGTTATATACATAATTACTTCTATACATTTTAACTGCACTAACTTGATGTACATTTGTATGTTTCTATTTAGAAAGAGTATGTATGAGAAATTATAGTTTTCATTTAAATGTAATTCAAACATGTTTTAATGTTGTTTTGAAATATTTTCCTATCCTGTGGTTATCACTACTAATATATAGTTAATGAATTGAGTAAATCTAGAATTGATTAGCCAAATAAAACAAGTAACAGTGCTTTCATGACTCTGCGTTACAACTATAATTATGATTTATAAAAGGTTAAACGGTATATTGCCGAAAAATACATATATTCGTCTCCATGAAAACCGATTTAACGATGTAAAAATCTAAAATATTTAGTTAAAGAAGCTTAGTGTAACCTAAATTTGTAATCGGATTAATATTAAAAAGGTATTATAACTAGTGCACGTTAAATTGAATGTCGAATACAATCTTTATTCTTAAGGGACTTGTAACTTGTAAGTTCAGCCAATACTCTTCAAACTGGTAAATAACAATTTTATATTTGTTGCCTTGCTCTAAAATTTCGTTATGTACATTATTATAAACACTGTTTTGTAGACGACTGTAAGGTTTTGAAAGTGTTGCTCTGTATATTGCAAATGATACTGTCCATTAGTAACAAAACAAACACATCATCATCAGTGCGAGTTCGGAACACACTCAGTTCACGCGGGACGCATGAGTTACAGTGAACGTGATCACTTTTGTGTAAACAAACTACGTTGTGCAATACTGAGCTTATGCATAAGTAATTCAGTTTAATTGACAGATAAGAATGGAAAGTTGGTACATTTTAATGCTTATACACTGTATGCAATATTATTAATTAAGAGCTAACAAGTGTACTATTACTTGTTATCGTATCACTTATAAATGGAGTGCATATTTATTATAAATATATATATAAGTCTGTATGTATGATTGTACGAAATAGTTGTTTTTATTGTGCTGTGTTTAAAAAATATTGATGTGCTTGATAGAAAATGTATTTCCAAACTTTAAGAATATGCATTTAGTGAAAGGTAAAGTAGTAATAATAATTTCATTATCCTTATTGACAAATAAACGTTACGCTATATACTAAGATTTGTAGATCCCTCCAAAGCATTTAAATCATGATCTTGTTTGAGCCATCCATCATATATAGGTGTTATGAAGGATCGATAAATCTCATAACCACGTGAGCAGAATATGCGTGTCTTCTTGTCGCTGTTGATCTCCAACGTGAAATTCTTGTTCCTTCCAAAAGTTTTTCACCATATGTTTTTATTTAGTTCAGTAAGGTTTACAGTGATCCCTAATTATGGTCTGATCGAATATACGTTGCATCAGTTAGTTAAAACAAAAACATTAAACATAACTCTCCCGGAAATAAACGTAAATCCTCTTCTTATAATAAAATCAGACATTGAATTCGCTAACTACTATTAAAAAACACTAACATGTAGTGATATTTATAAATATTATGTTAATTAATAGATATATCCGTTGTTATCTAGGAATCAGTAATTTTATACAGAGATCTTTACCCAAGCTGTGATCAAATATGTAGCTTAGTTTGGCAGCTCGTGCATCGTTTCATTATTAGATCTTAAATTTACAGTGTTTAAAGCATGGTCCATGGTACTAACAGAAACTTGTACTCGGTATAGATCAAATAGATGCATTTTAAATGATGGTCCATGACAATCTATGGGCCTCGACTTCGATCTATCGTAACTTTATAAATTGGTCTTATGGATAACTTAAAGATGTTTATCAGTTGTCTTATTGTTTTATATCAGGTAAACGTGGAATACTTATCTTATTATTAAGATCCTAATGGAACATAAATATTTAAATATAATAATAATGACATGTCTTAAGACGTAGAGCAGTATTTGGAACTCAACAATCCAAAAACATAATATACAGTAGTTTCTTTATTTATATGATTTAAATTAGTACCGAGATTCAAATGTTATATTTTTATCTAAACAGACTCGAATTATAAAAATACTGTTTTCTAGCCTCAGTCTACTAGGACAGAAATAATTATTAAACATTACGTAATCCGAAAACCCAAAACACTGTTATAAGGTATTTAAATTGTAACGGTCACTAGGTAATGTTGAGTATTTCCGACTCTACATTAATCTCTTGTCGTGTAGATCCACATTGTCTACGGTAAATAGCAGCACATGTGACGTATACTGAGATATCCCAATTAACCAACCTAATATGGGAGGGGAGTATTACATGGTAGAAGGGTGACGACCTGCCCAAGGACTGACCCTATAGTACCATGCAATGCTCTAACCTGGGTGCGTGTAACAGTGTCATTGCAGCCATTGCTGTTGGATATAGCAACAGTGGAGAATGCACGGCAACTGTTTTAAATACAGGCTTTCCCAATCCCTGCCAAGGTTGGTCTTTTAAAATTTTGAAGTAACGTTTAATGGATCTCATATACATTACTTTATAACATGTTTTCTTCGCCATTTATATTTATAATTTCAAGAATCATAAAGTGTGATGAGCGTAACTTACCAACTAGTTAAAAGGATAAAGTTCTTTTATAAAAGTGAAAATCGCCGAGCAAACATTTTGCATTTTGCGCCATAAAAAAAGCTGGCGCAAAAAGAATGTGTGGCGACATAACCTGAATTCTTTGTTTGAAGGTTATTTTTTAACGATGGAAGGATTGTAAAGGAAACAGGATTTTTCTGGACATTTGCCATCGTTCAGTGAAACAAGAAATCAGTAACACTACGTTTCGAGATCTGCAATCTGATCTCTTCTTCAGGTAAAGAACTAACCTAATACATAATTACAAACTGGGTTAAATTATTTGTTATATTAATTAAATTATATTTTTTTCACTGAACGATGGCAAATGTCCGGAAAAAAAATCCTGTTTCCTTCATAACCTGAATTCCGTCGCAATCACTTACACCACGCTGCGTCTCACTTCTGAGGGGGCTTACATAAACATTACATCGCTGAATTGAATTACAGAAGCCTCATTTCGCTCTGGCGTTTCGGCTAAGAGAAAGGGTTGAACCCCTTCTTAAAACCCTAGTACTGGAGCAGCACCGCAATACAACTTCTCCTGTGTTTTAATATTATAGACGAGTATTGTTTAAGATTATTCCCATATCTTCAATTTCTTCCAGTATCATAATGTTTGAATCGTGTACGATTATTGCCATTCGAGGAGTTCTTACATATCGGCTGAATTTGATTAATTATAATTACACGAGATAATAGAGTTATATGGATGGAACATGTCAACTGTAATATTATGTTCTACATGTGTATGTTTTACATTATTTTTAAAGAGACTAAATATATAATATGCTAAGTATATTAATTGAATCTGGTCCCTCATCAGCATATGACGGTCAATAACAATGTTACTAGGGACAGTGAAAGATTGTGTTATTTACTAGATATCAACAATTCTTGCATGTACTGTCCGCAAGTGTGACAAAGCTCGTCTGGGGCTGATCTAGTAACTGTGTCAAGAATATATTTGTTATTATGTTGGCGAAAAGTTTTGTAACCCAATTCTTATAAATTCCAACATTTCCTAGCCCACAAGTTTGCGATACACATTTTCATCATTTTAATTCAAATTAAAATGCAGTAAAATAATCCTCTAAAAAAATATTTTTTCAACAAACATTTTTATTCCATAATCCTTTTATATAACTCACAATAAACGAAATAGGGTCACACATAGTTGTTTTTAATAATTACCTAGTTGGAAATGTAAATAAATACGCTATATCTTAACAGACAATAATTTATACCTCGTTACCATGAAAACACCATTTTAAAATCACAATATTTTTAAATGGTTTCAACACAGCAGCTTGCTGATGCATCGGGCTTTTAGTTAATACGGACGAAGTTAGCAGTGTTCACGTTCGCTGTTCTACGGACGTGTGACCTTGACATCACGCCTGAGCTTCTATCCTCTCTGCTGCAATATTCTTCAAAAAGATAAGTCAATACATAAAATTTGTCATTGAATATAACTTGCGTAGATGTTGTCTTGCATGTATGTCTGTGTATTTTGTCCGAATATTGATTTTACACAACAATTATTCCTTCCGTTTAGATTGTAGCATTTTTATTACATCATCTTATTACATGTAGAACAGCATAACTACTATAATTTACTAACTGTATATTTATCTGTATGAAATTACTTTATGGACTTCAGCCACTATGCCACATGCTTGCCCGTTCTTGTCACTTCCACTGAGGCAATTACAGTTAAATTATATACTTTCGTTTATTGAAAACATATATTTTCATTCAGTATTTACATTAGTATTTGAATTGTTTGTTGCAGAACTTGTCCTAAAATTTCTCATGTATGATAGTTACTTTGAAAAAAATATGTCTTCTCATGTTCATTGCTATTAAGTGGTGTACGTCCAGGAGCCCAGGGCCAATTTGTATTGTTCAAGTACATAACTTCGTGCTCGAAATAGATTGGGAAGTGTATCTTAGGAAAGAAGTTAAAATTATAATTTTTGCATGCTGTGGAGGTGGTCAAAAAGAGAGGGTATGAAAAGTGTTTAAAATATATAATAACACTGTTTTTTTTTAAATAATATTTCTATAGCTTTATTCTTAAAATTTACCTCGGACGAATAAATATGTTTTAACCTTTAAATTTATAGTTTTTTTCTACTATCTGTTTCTATAACAGTATCATAACTATTATTTAATTATTTGAAAGCCGGTGTTAAATATGTAAATACAGGAAAAAATAAAAGGAAGGGTTATCGTTTGATATTATTAACTCATCCGAACCTGTCCCATTTTATCTTCCAACAAAAGTAACGTGTTGACGATCGTTGTTTCTAGCTCAGATAGGAAACTCAGATTGATTAGGTGTTATTAAGTTTTATTTGAACAGGCAAAGCTCAACTTGCATTGTAACTGTACTATTTCATGCAAATAGACAGTGTTAGAAGTGCTCTACTTGATGTTTGTGTTTACAAGGAATAATTATAGTGCGTTCCTATCTGGATTAAATCTAAATTTACAGAAGATTACAAGCGATAACAGAATCTTATACGAAATAAAGCAAGACCCAATCTATAAATTTTATTTTGTCAACAAATCGTATTTATCGGGTTCTTTTCAAGAAAAATACATCCAAATTGACTTTTTTTATTATGACAAATTTAAATTTCTCATTCATGTACCGTGATATTTTATTAGCAAATAATTATTATGTTCTGACTATTAAATTTGAATTATGTTTCAGGCTACAATACTACTCATTCTAAACATGAGAAGGACCAGTACCGTAAGTATTTGGGACATAACAAGCGTATAATGCCATTCTGAAACTACTGTTTTAGTCAAACTTTCTAGGTTTTAGAATATTCCCTTTAAAAGTATTAGTAAATAGGCAGCTAAAGGATTTGTTTTATATTTGTGATTCGAGAGTCTTGTTCTGCTTATTTTCAGGTGGCCTCGGTCCTGCGTTGATCCGACGTCCTCTCTGTGACACTTCTCATCATATAACACTTCTTCACGTGTGTTGCAAAACACGCAAAGTATGAAAGTTGGTTGAATGGAAAAAGTGTGAAAGTGTGCGTGCGTGTAGAACTACATTTAACTCAAACAATTATTCTCCACTACACAGCATATTAAGGTAACTAAATTTATCTGCTTATATTAGACTTAAGTTTAAATATTTGTCCCATGAATACACTTCATATTATTAATATTTATTTAATTAAGGTATATTAGTATAATTATATTGATTTTGGGAACTTTGTGATTTAAAATTATTCATTATTATAAGCTATTTTTTCTGATTGTTACAGGGTGATGTCGCCAATGCGGCAGGAAGTCGCCCCACTTACACAAATACACACACTACACATACACTAGGTAATGTATTGTTCTAGTTCAAAATTGTATTATAAGTTTGACTATAATAGTTATTTCAGAATGGCACAATAATGTTGATTGGCTAATTATATGTTTGTACAGAATAGTTTTTAATCTTAATATAATTATAATTACTCATGGCAATTGTTAGTTATGATTACTCATGGCAATTGTTAGTTCATAAATTAAATAAATTTTATCTTACTATCTTAATAGTGATTTGTATGGACCTGTAAAATATTTAATATTGCAGTTCTTGAAAAAGAAGCAGGAGGCTTTGTCCCGAGTGGAATATGACTATGATGAGACGTAAAAGTTGTAATCAAACTTTCAGTGTTCCCAGCGACAAAGCAATGTTATGCTGCAAATGTAATAACTGTGTTTTTTATCGCCGCGTTTTATAATTCGTAATCAAGGTAATGTTTAGGAAGATAAGGTTACCGTTTTATTGGCACATGAGGGGTTAGCTTTGAAATTTAAATGTTTGTGAAGGTTCAAAAAAGGAAAACGAAAATCTTCTGAAATAAATAAAGTTCAAACTAAAATAAAACTTCTTCTTCAAAGTAATTACTGGATTTAAAATAAAAATAAAAATTTCTTGATAACTATTAAATTCAAACTTGTAATATATTCGTCACTCCAAAAATGTAAAAAGTTCTTACAGCATGTCTTTTATTCAATTTTCAAAATTTAAACTTTCACACTCTAATCTGATCTGGCAATTCTTCATTTTAATTTATCTTCAAAATTCAATTTTATTTTGTTTCTAATCTTCTTTACTTTACTTTACTATTACATCTTTTCAGTGTTGGAAAATTATAATTCTTCAGTGTTATAGAATAAAAAAATATTGCTGAAAGCATCTGTATATACTACTCATACACCCCACCTCTCAATTGTGTTATCAAACACTGCCATCTGCGATGCGTGCCTCGCTGATAGCAGCCTTTTTGTACTGTCCAGTCCTTATCATTCTTCTGGGCCTACTGCTTCCACCTGTAATCCATTTACCCAGAATTATTATTTAATACAATCGGTACAGTCTCACCATTTATGTTTAGCTACAAATACTAACTATACGGATATTTTTACCGATGTTCTAACCAAATATGAAGTGTAGCTTAGTTTGAATATATCGTTTCATTATTATTTCTTAAATTTACAGTGTTCAAAATATTTTATATGTTAATAATGGAAACTTTCTCGTGACAAAGATCGAATAGATGAATTTCAAATATCACTCAGCGGAATTAGATGAGCGTTCCAGAAACGTAATATGTTGCTCTTATGGGTAACTTAAAACGTATCATAATAGCAAAGATAAAACGAAAAATAAATAAAATGTAAATAAACATCTCATACCTTGGCCAAACTACTGAAATGTTCATAAAATCTGCGGCATGCCCACCCACACAAAACATAGCAATGGAGTGATTTTTCAACTGAAACTTTTGCATGTTATCGTTGTTATTTCCTCATTGGGTTTTATTGATGTGTTGGAAATGCTTGTGTTTTTAAGAGTAAGTTTTGGAATCAAAATTCACTTTTGTAATGATTTTAAAGATTATTATTACTAAACACAAATTCATTAAGTGAGGTTTAATCAGATAGGCTATTGGAACACGAATTTCATATACTTGTATTATGTAATTGACAATCCCGGGTTCACTATTAAAAGAGATTAAAAGCCAAATTGACTGTTAAGTATCAGTAATTAAACTGACATTATTCGGTAGCAGCCCAAATATATATTTTCAGGAATAAAGCGGAATAAAATTCATTAATCCAGGTGTCAGTAGCGGCGTGGCTCGGCTCGGTAGTCTCTTTCACCAGTCACTCTCAGTTTATGACAAGTTCACTGTCCTACCACTAATGACTTATGTCACCTTTGATATAACTTAAGGTTCAGTTAATAAGGGATAAGTTTATCTTAGTTACAACATACATGTTTGTGAATTAATTTGCTATTCAAAAACTATTTTTGTGAAGTATGAAAAAAATGGTGAATAAATAGGGTAACAATGAATTATTTCTTCTTTGAAAGTTAGACTACGCTTAATTTTAATACTGTTATGTATAAAACCAAATTGAATCATAAATCTGCAAAAATGCTGTATTTTGAGTATTTTTAAGGGGAGCCCTATCTTCATATAAGCCTTACTTTGCCAATCCTCATGGGCCATTACCTGAACGATGATCTCATCAAATGGATTAAAATGAAACGTACGGTACAGTACAAGTTCGATGATACTGATAAAAAGGGAAATAAACGGGAATATAACAAAGCTCACAGACAGGATTTGGACTTTATGTTATATTAGAACCCTGGACTGCAGAGTATAAGGTTCTAGACCGCTTAGCCTTTGCATCGCCTCTCCCTATGTACGAATTGACTAACTGCTTGTAATACCAGACTATTCATCCGGAGAGTTGTTACAAGTATTTGTTGCTTTACATCTGTTATAAGGCTTACTGGTGTACTTGTGGCTCGGAGACAACTCCTTCCACTGACGATGATCAGGCAGGGAACCTCTCTACACGTAAAAAACACGATTACTATATTGGGCATTTCAATACTGTTTAAGATACACTCGCAGTTTACGTTTATTTTATGTGTGCCCGCTAACTTGATAGTTATATTATTTATATATACCATTTACTTTTAAGTATGATAATTTTTTAAACATAAATTGCAGGTGTGAGGAGTTATAAAGCATAAACTATATTTATTCTTTATGATTTTAAAATAAGCTACGAATTTATTCACTTGTAACCGGTATCATTTTATTTTGAATTAAAACTATTCCATTTACCATAAACTTTAAATTATGGCACCCACCATCTTCTCCTTTTTCTGTTTTGATATTTAAGAAGCATAACAATACGTTAAAGTATATATTAATAAGTTTATAGTAAATTACCATGAAAATAAAGAAAAGGTTAATTAAATGTAAATTATAAAATATCTTTTTAGGAACGATGCGATAATACTCCAAAAACTGTATCTCGAAATTACATAAGTAATACTTTTTTAATAATTATATATCAGTTTTATTTTAATACCAACGCAAAAGCCGCAAAAACTATTGTAATATTTTGTGATATTCACAACATATTTAAGTGTTTTATGTTCTGATCAAGATATATATGTATATGCAAGACTAGAATTAAGTTTGCAGTGATGAGTTAAAAATCACTGAATAGATGAAAATTTTGAAAGATTCATATGTAGTAAAAGAAAATCTTACTCTTGTGAACAATCATCTATTGGACGTGAAGAATCACTAACTGCAATAAAAAATATCTCTTAGGCACAGTATGCGTTTAGAAAGTTTGACTTTCTCAGCTTAAGCCAAAAAATTATTACTGCCATCTAAAACAGGACCTATATTCTATCATTCAAGTTGTAATCCTGCGCCATTTTTATAGATGAAACAATTAAGTGACAGCATTGTATTCTTATAATAGAGCCCTTTAATTTGATGTATTACTAAACCTCTTTTCACATTTAAGATTTTCTTTTGATTCTTAAAAGGCGTCCCTCTGATACCTCTGATATAACAGGAAATGTATAGTTATTTTATGTACTATATTTTAAAAAATATGATGTATGTGCCAATAGTTCTTCCTTATCATAATCGTTAAAATATTAAGCCTGTACGTGCAGGCCAATACATTTTAGTGTCAAAAGCGAAAACATGACGTCTTGTGTAAGACGTATGTAATTATTAGTAAAATAAAATTCATAGAATCGATGTACAGATAGTTGCTGGAAGGGAAGTTTTGTATTACAATTCGAGACAAACATCCTTCGGATGTAAGTGGATACGCACATCCGCCCAGACGCCGATGGTGAACAAACAGGAAATGCTTACTTAAGCAGCGGAAATGCTTATATATAAAAAAACCGTGCGACGATGTAAGAGGCAGCCATGCTGATATGAAAAATTGGTACTCACCAACTATGATGGAGAGATTTGGCAGGTGTGGCCATTGGAGAGCTGGCGGGAGAACAACATCAAAACTGAAGAACAAGGAAGTCGAGGACGGGAATTCACCCTAATATTAAAACCATCTTTAATAAGTTAACTACTTGAAAGACTCACCTTAGTGAAGAGGACAGGGAAAACTATAAGGATCTAGCTACAATCGAGGATTTTCTTGCGCAGAGAACTAATTTATATGACACAGTACATAACCCTGAGGCGGACATCAAGACACAAGCACCCCCAACCTTAGCACAACATTACGAGCCACTCACACTACCTGACAGAACTAACACAGCAACCATGGGGGAAAACATACCGCTAATATCAGCTGGGACTTACACAGGTCTCCAGAGCGAAAATCCACAAGATTTTTTAGACAAATTCCTAGTGGCAGCAACTTCAAACAGATGGACAAATAACACTAAAGTTAATTTATTCCCAGCGCATTTATTAGGCACAGCACTAACTTGGTTCAAAAACTACAAGCAAAAACAACGAGGGGAAGCCATACAATGGGACCAACTTGCTAAAAGTTTCATAGAGGCTTTCACTCCATTAGCACAAACCCAGAGTCTACAAATGATTTTAGAACACCAAATACAGGGAGAGAACGAGCCAACACTAACCTATTTTTAGATATATTAACAACATGCCGAAGATAAGACCCTACAATACAGGACAATCAAATTATACATTTTATCATACAGGGACTAAAACCAGAAAAATCTGTGAACGAGTTTATAGGCCTGAAAAACGACACCTTAAGTGATCTAGAGAATAATTTAAAAATTACAGAACAGCTAGTTCTAACAAATGAAAAACAAAGAAAGGTACAATAGGTACAAGAACTACAAGCAGAAGTTAACACCCTAACCAATTTACTAGCTACCCTAAGTACAAACCAAATTTCAAATCATAACCACAAGTACGAAAGGTCTACATCCCCGTATGAAAACTCAAAATATAAGCGAAGATATGATAGAACACCTAGTCCTCACCAGAATAGATATATGGAAAGCCCAAACTACCCCAAACAAACCCAAAGGCCACCTATGATTAAACACGTTACCTTCAGTGATAGGAGAAGACAAAACCATTCCCAAACACAACCTGCTAGACAAAATAGGTATTGCACTATTTGCCGTAAAGACAACCATAACACTGAACAATGCTGGTTCAAGCAACGTTCATTAACTTCTCAACCCCAAAGTAACCGCTTGGCACCTAAAACCAACAATACACAAGAGCTCTTCTGCAGGTACTGCAAGCGAACAAACCACAATATCGAATCATGTTACAAGTCTAATTATTATAAACAGAATGAACAAAAAAAACGGGAAATAGGGGGAGGTCATACCAACCCTTACCGAACTTCCCCCTAAAAGCGAAAACAAATAACACTATAGATCTTAACCAAAGGAATCGACAAACTTACAAATGTATAAATTCCATGACATTTACTCCAACTAACCCCAAAGTACTACCAATATCAACCCCTGGAAAGACCAGTTCAGAAGTGATATTTAAAGCCATAGATTATAATCAAAAATTCCCACCCTTAAAGAAGATGGAAGAAATTGAACAACATATTATGCAAAAGCCTATAAACACCATAAAACTTCAATCTGTGTTCAATCCAACCCCAACCCAAAGCGAACCAAACCCCTCGGGGACAACAAATATAAATAAACCCAGCTTTACAAGAAACCTTGCAGTCTCAGAAAATTTCACACGACAGATAAAACCTAGCGCATTAAAGGGGGTAGCGCACTTAAAACAGGACCCAGATTGTATTATGGGGGAGGTAAACACACATACTGGATTGGAAGAAACCATTGAGATAGACACTATACATATTTTAAATCACATAGAGCAACAGAAGAAACAGAATATGATAGATTGTACTAACTTGCAAGAAATAACGCAAGACAGGATACACTGACCGAGGAAAAATAAAACATTATTATTAGAGGATATTTATGAACTCTTATTTAATTGCGAAAATAAAACCACGAAGAAGATACCTGTCCTAACAATAGACGTAGCCTTGACCACAAACCCTCGACATCCAGTACCCTGCATTATAGATACAGGATGTAACATAAACTTTATTAGAGCAGACCTAGTTTGTGAAACAAAATTAAATACTAGCAACATACCCTCGTTGATATCGGCTAACGGTATACCATTAACAGTTTTGGGTTCGACAAAAATCGCCATAAAAATTGGCAAAGTAACACTTGAAGACACGTTTTATGTGACACCTGATCTAAACAGCCCTATATTGGTAGGAAACATATTCCTATTTCAGATCTGCGTGGAATTAAACTATAAAAATAAAACAATAAAAATTAACGAATATCAGATTGAACATATAATACCTATGAATGAACAGTGGCAGTTAGACATCAAGAATTTTAAAAACACACAGGAGTTAGAAGTACAGCAAATAGCAGATGTAACAGCCCCACAAGACATAATTATAGCACCACATCAGGATATTAGGATTAGCTCCTTAAAAGGTATAGAGTTTCGAACAGCCATCGAAACAGATAGGAATCTAAGAATAAAAAAGAAATGTCATGCATATCTTTCAGAAGGGGAAAATGGTACAGATACAATTGTAAATATTTTTAATGCATCAAATTTCCCAAAAAGGATACCCGCACATACTACGATAGGACATATACATTACCCAACTCTTGAAGCACAGCCTACCCTGGGACACCATCCCACTACAAGTGACACAGGAAAAACAATATTGACAGATAAGGACGGCATAGTATTTGATATCTCACCACATTTAAACCTCCAAGAACACAAAAAAGTCCTTGATGTTTTACAAAAATACAGACACATATTTACAACAAAGGTAATCGATTTAACTCCTGCAAATATACCTCTTGTTAAACTCGAATTAAAACCGAATACGAAACCTGTAAACTCTCCACCGTATAGGCAGAGTAAAACAGAAAGGGAAAAATTAAACAAATTATTGGACGATTTAGTACAAGCAAAAATATTAGAGGAATGTCAGGATTACACAGAATATGCAAGCCCAGTATTTTTAGTGAAAAATAAAGATGGAAGCGACAGAATGGTAGCTGATCTCAGGAAGGTTAATGCACAGTTGAAAACAGATGCCCACCCCATTCCTTCAGTAAACCTGGTTTTAAGCTCTTTGAACAAAGCGCACACATTTACAAAATTAGACCTTAAAAATGCATTTTATTCTTTGGAGGTTAGGAAAGAAGATAGGCATAACTGATAGACTTCTACAGTTTTGCCGACTGCCGATGGGACTTTCAACTTAAACCACATTATTTAGTAAAGCTTTGAATGCGATATTAAACCGTCACCTTTATAATAAAGTCATTTGTTACGTGGATGACCTAATTTGTTATGGTGACTCACTTGAAAATTACTTACATAATCTACAAACTATATTAGAAGAACTAGAAAAAGCTAATTTGAAACTAAATACAAAAAAGTGTAAATTTCTCTACAAAAGTGTAAACATTTTAGGACACGAGGTATCAGGGGAAGGCATTTTACCCCAAAAATAGTCAGTAGAATCTATCACCGAATTTAAAAGACCAACTAACTGTGTAAGGCAAGTAAGACAATTTTTAGGATGCTCAGGATTCTTCCGCAGATTCATCCAAAATTATGCCAAAATAGCACAACCCCTTACTGAGATAATAAAATATTCAAATAAAAACATGGCATTTAAATGGACGGATCTATGTGAACAGGCTTTTATAAAAATCAAACAAATTTTGACAAACCCACCATTACTATCACATTGGAAGGAAAACAGGGAAGCACACATTTATGTAGATAGCAGTCTGTTTGGATGCGGAGCAGCGTTTTATTTAGATGAAGAAAATAATAGAATGTACCCAATTTATTACATGTCAAAAAAATATTCAAATACCCAAATGCGTTACAGCAATGCTGAACGTGAAATGCTAGCGCTAACCTATGCTGTGAACTACTTCAGAGAATTCACGCTTGGTAGACAAACAACAGTTTATACGGACTGTGCCGCATTACAGTTTTATAAAAATTTTAAGCACACTTCCACTAGATTAAAAAGATTAGCACTGTCATTAACAGACTACGACATTGTAGTAAAACATAAACGTGGCGCTACAACCGTGTTAGCAGACGCCTTAAGCAGAAATCCTTTAGAACAACCTTTGGATGAAGAATTTACGGACGTGTGTTTAACTGTCAATACTTTAATACAGACAAATCTACCCCTACTACAAGCTCAAGACAGTTATTTGAAACAAATACGCCTTGCGATGACCTCACCTGAGGCGGTAAATAAAAAAATCAGACGGGCTTCAAGACAATACGAAGAAATAGATGGATTGTTATATTTCAAAACTTTCAACGGACGAGAAACTAGAAACTTATTGGCTATACCCCAAAAACAAACACAAGAAATATTAAAAGCATTCCATGACAACCCCTACACGGGAGAACACATCACTTTACAAAACAGCTTCAAAAATAAAATTACGATATCACTGGCCGAATATGTACCGTGATATCCTCCAATATACAAAAACTTGTGAAGAATGTCGACTACGTAGGCCAAAAACGAACGAACAAAAATTACGGCCTACTACAACCTATTACACCCTCCATAAAACCCTTTGACAGAATAACAATAGACTTTGTAGGTAATATTACACAAAGTAATGGTTACAAATATATCCTAGTTGCAAACCGATGCCTGCACTAGAATGGCATTTGCAACCCCTTGTAGAAATGCAGATGCGAACACGATAGCGCAAACATTATTAAATCTATTCTGCTCATTTGGATTTCCCAGAATTATTAATCATGACAGAGGAACACACTTTATGAATTCTGTACTTTCACAGTTACTAAATGCACTCGGGATTGAACAAAGGCCAGGCGCTGCTTATATGTCACAAGTACAAGGTGCGGTTGAAAAATTCAACCACAAGCTAATCAAGGCAATATCTCATTACGTTGTGGAAATACCCAAACTTGGTCAAAATGTGTACAAATAGTTACATTTGCCTACAACACGTCTGTAAACATTTCAACAGGCTACACACCACACTACCTCATATTTGGTTACGAAGCTTACTTACCATCTGATTGTATATATTTACAGGTTAATCCCGAAAAAATGGTGTTGGAAAATATAGAAATTTTAGAGCAAATACGCAAAGATATGCCAAAAATCATGAAAAAAGCCCAGGAAGCGCAAAAGAAATACTTTGACCGTGACAAAACTCATTTGGATTTAAACCCCGGCGATGAAGTCTTGGTCCATTTCCCGAAATACCACACAAAAAAATATAGTAAATTTCAAAAAACATTTAGAGGTCTTTTCGTTGTCAAGAAAAAAATTAACGAAGTGACATATGCAGTAGAAATTTACCACATGGGAAGGTTAACAGAACAACCAATACATGTTGCTAGAATGAAATTATTCTATAAGAGAATATAAAACAAATATGAAGGGATTTGAGCAATAATAAAATATTCAAGAATAAAATATACAATATTTCTCATGAACATCACTGTGCACTCACTGACTTGTAGTAAAATTTGAAGAGAGTGAAAAGTATCTTCGCAATACTTTCATAATATATGAGGGTATTATACTCCAGGAGTTGAGAGACCGGTTAACTTGATTACGGTTTGAATGATTCATTATAACGTTATATAACCTTGAGAGTCACTGAAGTAAGTCTAACAGAAATAAAAATGTATATTAAAATCTCGATGTTGTGTGGGAAAAAGATAGAGAATAAAGACATAAAAGATTTAGAAAATTAAAACGCCTGACTTTGTATTTTAATGTGAAGTTTAGTGTAATTTAGTGATTAAATGATAGGTTACACGTACCAAGGATATTGGTATAGATAATCCCAATACACATGACACTAACACAGCACACACGACACGACACGAGCAGAGCCTGTAACCCACGGTAACCGTACTTAGACTGGCTAGTAAGACTTGACCGTGACTCTGGTATGTCTCCCAGGCAGATAAGTTTTCTGGTAACTCAACTAACTTCCCACGCTATACTACACCGACTTTGTTGTGACTATGACTAGGGGGCATTGCCTTGTACCAGCGGTCTGGGTCGCCAAGGGCCCTGGTGGTTCAGACAGCTTAGTATGCAAGTAATGTTTCCCACGTACTCGTTTACTACAATAACAAAGCGTACTCTAACTTGACACAACGTACATATTATACTTACCTGAGCGATACGTATATATATATAGCCTAGTAATAAAGAATATAAAATATGATAAAGTGTACTACATATATCATATTTATTTAAGTTAGTAGATAACAGTGTTAACATAATATACCCTACAAGGACTCAATTTTCCTGAGATGCATCTCAAAGAAAGAGACATAGATGTTCTATATTATATAATCCTAGGATAAAAAAATACTTTCAATATATGACATGTAAATGACTTAAATGGCATGTTTAAATATTACATAGCTAATATACCATTGAAGGAAAGTAACATATACCTAAATAGCATGTATTAACACGGCAATATTGCTCATTAACAAACTATACAGCCTTCTTTTAGCAACATATATTATAATCATGATGATGACTATGGACAATAAGCACAAAGAAGGGATATTACATATGCCTCAGAAACAAAGGTGCGTAGTATCGTTTTGTAATATAATAAATTAACATAATATCGAACCTTATTTAAGAACACTAGAGATCAAGATGCTTAGTAAATATTATTACATAGAGCTAGGGAAATATGACACACCATCGAGAGGTCATTAAAAGATTTTTGTAAATAAAAATCTTAGGTATAAATGTGTATTAATTATAAAATATTAAACTAAAATGTATATGTAACCTGTAGATATTAAGTTTTAGAATTATGACACCAGAAAAACCAACCACAACCTGAGAAACCAGTGTACAAGACACCAATCTAAAAGACACCAGTCTACAGCATTCTAACCGTCCCGACCACCCACGAGACAGATGAAGTCCTTACAGCACTTCCTACTACTACTACTGAGAGCACTTGCCATGCCTCTTTTGCCCACCTTTGCCAGCACATCAACCCACAACACAGAAGAACCCAATAAGCCTCTAGTGCAATCTTCACAGTAGCGTACTTTACTCCAATGCCTCAGACACTACCTTATATCAGTTCCATCCCTATTATAAAAAAATTCCTTTCAACACACAGCAAAATTTACCTAAAAACGAACCCTCTTTAAATTTCTGCCCTAAAAACCTCAACAACTCCCAAAACCTATTGCAAGATACAGAACAACCTTTCCACATTACAAACCCTCATACGTCAACAAATGGTAGCAGAACACCTCCCATTCATCCGACAACAACCAGATAGAAACAGAAGATCGCTCACGTTCGACGGAGATTTCTTCGAACGGTGTTGTGACATTGCGACAGAACACCAAATACATGACTTGGCAGACAACGAGGAATATGTCTACACAGCATTCTCAACAAAACAACACTACCTACTCTCCGAGGTACCTGCGCATTCACCTACTTCGTTCACAATCTACAAGAACAACACCACTTCCAGATAAATCACGACGACAAAAACATAGTAAACAACACGGAACTCATTTTGTACATTTCATTAGCCTGGACTTCTATATTAACACTACTTCTTTTTATAGACCTCTACTTCATCCACATTAACAACATCAAAATAAAATTTCTGAAGCTTACAGTACATGAACGTGACTACCCAATGGATAACCTTAATTAGACAATAAGTACGATTCGTAGGTAGAATCGTCATTAAGCCAGGGGAATGTAAGACATATGTAATTATTAGTAAAATAAAATTCATAGAATCGATGTACAGATAGTTGCTGGAAGGAAAGTTTTGTATTACAATTCGAGACAAACATCCTCCGGATGTAAGTGGATACGCACATCCGCCCAGATGCCGATAATGAACAAACAGGAAATGCTTACTTAAGCAGCGGAAATGCTTATATATAAAAAAAAACGTGCGACGATGTAAGGGGCAGCCATGCTGATATGAAAAATTGGTACTCACCAATTATGATGGAGAGATATGGCATAGGCGTGGCCATTGGCAAAGCTGGCGGGAGAACAACATAAAAACTGAAGAACAAGAAAGTCGAGGACGGGAATTCGAAAACTGAAGTTCGGGAGTGCTAGTGTTGGTGTTCGTGTGCGGAAAAATATCTCTAGGCGTAATAAGTGTGAAGGGGAATAAAATGTAAGTAATTTTAAGAACTTAGTATATTTTAGGGTTCATTAATCATTTTCAATTCCATATCTATTTAAATGTTCACAATTTCGAAAATATAAATTCATGTAAATGTTTAGCTATTTAAAAGAAAGTTTCTCACGTTAGTCCATGAACTCATAATTATTGCAACACTACAAATTTACTATTAAATGTTATAATGAATTAAATTTTTTTTTTAAATTGTAATGAGTAATTTAATATTAAATATGTCTTCAAAGTATTAAGGTATTAAAATTTGTGCTTAATATGTCTGTTGACGCAATCTATTGTTAATTAAATTTTTTTATCAATTTAATGAGATGTTGTCAAAAATAAAATATGTGTTGGTTCATTTGAGGGTATTTGTACTGCCAATCTAACCTATTATTAAATCCTCTCACAGCAACCCTTGCTCATAATATGTCACAACCTTAATCTTAAACTAAACCAAACTAAAAAAACCTTACACTTGAATTCCATATTATTATATTTCTGCACACATAACCAAAGTTGTGTAAACCATAGCTCAATTGATTAATGAGGTATATTTATATCATAGCATGTATTTAAATAATGGTTATACAAAATATAACAAATATTATGTAAGAAATCTTAGGGTATATTTTAATTTTTCTTGTTAACATCGTGGATTTAAAATGTTTATTCATATTTCATTTTAGAAATATTAGTCAATACAGTATCAGGTTCTATTATTTGGGGTGTTATCTCATTCTACATGACTTGGCCCTATGGTTACCTATCTGACCTGGATTCTAAAATAGAAGGATCCTAATTTACATTTTAATATAAACTTCGCAACTCACTTTGTCACTGTCTTGCCTAGTATTTCTTCACAGCAGTCTAAGCTGGCTTGATTCCTCTGTTATTTCAGTTTACAGTTTTAAAGGTATTTATCATTACGGGTCTATTGAAAGTTTTACAACAATATATTAATGAATTTTATATTGTTTGGGTGTTACTGTAAAATAATAGCGTTTCTTTTTCTCTTTAAGATATCCACTGTTTCACAATAAAACACGAGCCTACCCGGATTTCGGTTTCGTAATTCAAAGAAAACTATTTAAACGGAGCACACGTTTTAACTGGTTAACCCAAATAAAACAATAATGTCAAATATTTACACTTGACACTTGTTTACAAAAATCACATGATTTTAATACAGATGACCGTTCATATCCTATCAAAAGGTAACCATGGCAACTGAGTAACGAAAATTACTGTACTACCCAGGAATCGCTGCTAAACGTAAAGAGAATGCAATGTTCCGTATATAACAGGAATTTATAATCTCCAAAAAATATTTACAGTAAACAACAAAATCTATTACTTTTGGTTCTGATGCAGATAATATCCTGTCATTGTCAGTCAAACTTTGTGTTTTGTATCTATTTTTTATGTTGCAAGAAGTCTACAACCAATTCAGATGATGACTTAGATATAATTGATAAACGGATAATGAGTTGAATAGTGATAAGTGGGAGGTAAGTTTTAGTAATATTTAAATATGAGATAACAGATTTCATTGACATTGTATTAATTAAACTATCCATATCCGAGTTCCTGGCGGAAGTCTCCTGGAACTCCAAGTTGTTTAATCAGAAGGTATGAGATATCGGGCATTTTGAGATATGCAGAACAAGACTGAACTACGTGACACTGCGGACTGTACCAGGTGTCCGCCATGACAGTGTCACGTGACACCTAGCTCTTCACTTCCAATAATTTTTTTCTTAATTTTACCACTATGAACTTTTTACAGTAATCTGTTTCATACATACATAAATACACACACACACACACACACACACACACACACATATATATATATATATATATATATATATATATATATATATATATATATATATATATATATATATATATCGCAAACATGTGCATGTATTTTTTTACAAATATCACTTTACTCTTATACAGGTAATTTTAAATACATCAAAGAATTAAATAGTTTCCTCATTAATAAAATTGCGGGTTATGCTAGGAAATATTACTACTTTTAGAGTTATAAATAAAAATAATTGAATAAATTTCAGTGACACTGGTGGTTTCATAAAGAGTTTGCCTCTGAAACACAACATATTTACTGGCCGAACGTCAGGGAATGCTTACCTCTATAGGCGCAATACCTAAAATAACCAGGCGTACGGACGCCATCGCTCAATCCTTGTTCAGATGCCCTGCTTAATGTAATAAGCAATTTCTCAACCCACCGCATTAGGCGGTTTTTATGGGTTCTCTCTCTTAATATCAGTAATTTTAACCTCTCTTTATAATGTTTAAAAATTATTAGATCTTAAACCCCTTCTCAACCCCTTTAAACAGTGATTATCCAAGTTTTATAAGCAACATGACTTCAGAAGACTCCCGCAGCTGCCTGTCGTGTGTGAACTGACAATGTGCTTTATTCGTTCGTCAATTTTACTCCCAACTCCTGCTACATATCTTCAACCCCTTTGGACACTCCCTGGTGTGGACTCGGACTGAAACTACTGGTGGCAGAGTGATATATAACCCTCCGAAATAAGGTACTGTTAAGCCATTTTAACTATGCCCTATAATTGCATAGCTCTTATTATTCTTATTTAATATCTTTGCCCTCACGAAACAAACGCTTCGTCACACATGATAGGCTGCAGTCACGGGAACATCTGGGATCGGATGTGTGGATAAAGTCACCTCACTAAGACCGCGCTCCCATAGGCCTAAAATACTTCCTGTCCAGACAATATGTGCGTAGCTTTTAAAATTCATCTTCAATAGGCCATTTAGTCGGCTCTACAGTAAAGCAGCTTTAGCCGTCAAATGTCTCAGGTCTTGTTCCAACTGTATTCGGTTTGGGTACGACAGTACCCAAGTATTCTTAGGTAATAGTTTGGAGGTCTTTCCGGAAAAAAGAATTCCACAAATTTTAGACATACGGTAACCAAAATGCACTAGAAGGAGTTCTTCATAATGCAACATGCAATTTGGACTTCGATGCCACAAGATTGTCCTCAATGGAGGCAGATCAAGAATCAGCCTCTTAAACAATAATAAATGGCTGTAAACTATGTACTAAACTGCAGGGTCTTAAGATCATAAAAATAAATTTAAAGAGGTTAGTTGGCGTAGTGATTTCGCATATATCGATACGAGAAACAGGAATTTGATGGTAAGCACGTACAAAATCTATTGTAGAGAAATAGAGAGTACGGTTCAGGAGTGTGAAAATCCTGAATGTTGAGAATCAGTTAGCGTTCAGAATATTTCTAGAGTTAAAAACTCTGGTTTATCTATATGGTCTTAACTCAGAGCCATTTTTTGAGAATAATATGTATGGAAGAAGACCAGGTGCTCTTTAAAAGTTAAAATTCCGTTTTAACCATATCGTCAAACTCCACTTATGTCTATTTGAGTTTACCATAAACTAGACGACGTCTTTAATTAGACTGGTAGTCATTAGTAGTCCTGATGTAGTGCCGTGTGTCGAGTTTGACCGGTAAGGCTGGTGTTCCAGAAGGCATTGTGAGGTCCACCTAGAGTTTTTTTATAACTGAAAAATATTCAGACCGACAGGTAAATTTTCCGTCAAGATGTTACTTACCACACTGCATCAAACTGCATAGCCACTTTCCAGAAGCGAGGTTGTTTCGTCAACTATAGACTACAGGCGATCCACTAGGCGGTCATAGTGGTACATGAGTTTACTTCAACAATGGTTTTAGCTTCTTCAGCTTCCATAAAGGGTTGTCTGAGTCGGAAATCTATATTCAACGTCCTCAAACCGTAGGAGGAGCTGCACGGTGCTCAAAGCTTATCCTCATCATTCTTCTCTGTAGCTAAGATTCTGGATGAACGAACATCTGCTCTTGTCCGCAAGGAAAGGGTGTTTTTCGATCTATCTGTGATAAAAAAAACTGTATAATTACATTAGTAAAAGACCAATAGCCACTAATAGTGATCCCCCGGCTTATTTCTTGAGGCTCTGATGGCGTACTGACAGGATTTGCTGCATTTACTGGTTGGTTTACAAATCTCCTGTGATATCAGCACACGCTATTTCGTTTTCCGCTGCTGGAACTCAAACTCAAATGAAGATTAGATTGCGTATCGATCCTCGTTCTGTCTCCTTTGTCGTAACCAATTTTTACCTCAGTGTTATCCTCCACAAAGGCCTCCAGGTGTTTGGTGACGGCAGTGGCCTCCACTAACTGAGGTCGTTGGTTAACGTTCAACACAGCATCAGTGAGAACATCAATGGCGTCCAGTTGGTCATTTTTGGGTCACTAGAACAGTATGCGTCAATATCAGCTGTCTAGACAACGACAAGGCTTTCAAAACACCCTCAGAGAACTGTGCACCAACGAGAGCGTCGAGATGTCCAGAAAGATGATCCAGTTCCCCAACGTATCGGGTTCTAGGACCTGTAATGTATTTTATTACTGGAAGCACTGAGCTGCTGATTAAGTTCGGTCTTGCTCTTTTTATACTTTTTAGTAACTGGTAGCTTCATAAGGACGCACCTTTACTACGTAGTTGGCATCCAGATGACTTAAAACATAATAGCATTTTTTGTCATCTGCGGTGACGCCAGCCAAGGAAAAGGAGTTTTCAATCTGAGCAAACCATAACTCAGGATCGACAGTCCAAAATGGTAGAATCTTCACAGTAATTCTTATCACAGTAGAAATGTCAGTGTTCGGCCAGGATTTGATATAATTGTGAAGGGATACACTTGTTACTCATCAAGAATTTTACGCCGATAATATTGAGGTCACCACAGCCATGTGTGTGTAGTAAAGATAAAAATTGTATTTTAAATGTCTACACGAAGTGCAATAGTAAAACACTATGAACATAACAATTACAGTATTCTTCATCCCACATCAACGTTACATATAAACAATTGTGTATGATAAAAATCAAATATTAAAAATCTAAGACAGTCACCACGGGTAAGGTATGGGGTAAGGGTAAGGCAATGCGTGCAATCAATGTTTCCTGAAACAACGCTCCTCTTTGGATCTGTTTTATAAAGAATAAATAAATATATTTTTGAGAATTAGACATCTCTTTTTAATATTAGCATCAAAATATGAGGTCATAATCGACATGAAAATTGTAATTTTCTATGTACTCTATTAAAATGTCATAGAATCATGGAAACATTCGCTGGAAGAGCAGGATACTAATACTAGCTAAGCTGTCACTACACTAAACTTATACATCTGGCATATTGCTAGTGACTATTATAAGATCAGTGAAATCTGAGATAATATATCTAGTAAAAACATGAAAATCTGTTTTTATCTGCAAATTTGATTACAATATTGTTCAGTAACATTATGTAAACAGTGGACGTGTATGTCATACCACAGCACATAGCACAGCCAGTCCCAATGTTCTAGTCTGAGGTCCTGTAATGGGTGGTAGCACTGTTAGCACGAAACTTTTATATAAAGGACAGAAAATGTTATAGGATAAATTGATTGTAAAGTGTGTGGAACTGTAGAGGATTCTTGCATTTATCTCTTGATTGCTAAGCTTTATTTTATCAGTAAAAGACGATTGTATGTTAATTACTAACAATGTTCATTGTCATGTTACTGAATATTAAATCTATATTCGATAAGTTAAGGGGCGTGGTTTAAATTTTGATTACGTTTAATATATAACTGTTATCATATAATATAATAATGTTAATATTATTGTCAGTATCAATAAGTATCAATGTGTATAACAAATATAAATTTAATATATACACTGATCCTTCTATAAATAAATAAATTAGCTATTTTTTGGTCTTATTGTAGACAAAAGACGTTACACGTTATTTAAATTTTAGTTACCGTTTATATGAACGTTTAATAATTATCAGTAAAACTATAAACAAATATTTTCAAGGATTTTTTTATCAACTTTATCTTAAAATTTAAACACATAACTAAATCAACACAAATTTATCACAAAGAATAGTTTTTCATACGTACAAACATTCAGTCATTTTTGTTTTAAACTAGAATTATTATATTATCATAAAAGGTTTTCTATCTTTTCAATATAAACAAATGTAGGATAAAGTACTAAGGAAATATAAAAACCGTTTAAAACTACTAAGACAACAATTGGTTATGTATACACATCATTCTACATAAAGAAGACATTCAAATTTAATGTGAATAAAATATAGACATAATTGTATAATAATACGAAATTTTCAAAGAGGAGGAATTCTCTATAAGACGTCGTAATTACCACTATATATATATTAACCCTGTAAGTGGAGTTAATAACATAATATATATATAATTTCAACTGATATGTGTAGGTTTTGATATCTTGGTGGGAAACTGCTTAAATGAGACTACCGATAAATGTTAAAAGTTAATCAACATAAATTCATTGCAAAATGTTTATAAAACAGAGGAGTCTTTCAAAGGAAAAATTATGCATTCTAATACATTTTTAAAAATTTATACTTTTTTATTGGAATCAGTGCTGACCCATTGCTCTCTTGCTTCAGGGTGCGTATATTGTTCTAACATAGCATTTGTCAGGGTAGTTATCAAACATGCAAACACATCAAACGGGCAAGTAAAAGGACTTTTGTCATGTCTAGGGTTAATCAAAACAAAGTAATATTAGATTCATCCTACCGTTTATCTTTGGGTGGATCCTTTAAAACTATTTGGAAGAATTTAATAGACTAAAACGTTTTGTTTATGGGCACTAAATATTTTTACCTATTTGAGTAAATTATTAAGAATGTGTAATAAAATTAAACATTACATATGGATAATAAATCTATGATTTGCATTGTTAGAAAGTTTCTATAGAAACTAAATTCGTAATTATTTCGATATTTAGTCGTGTTAACCGTTTTGAACATAATCTTAACTAAAAGGTTCCTCCTATGTTTAGCATTCGTCTTAAAGATTTATACCCCCGTAAAATTTTTATCATATCAAATCCAAATATTCAAACGTATAATAATATTTACACATCTCTCAAGACATCACATTGTGCACTAGAGTGATTTGGTAGAAGCAGTGAGGAAATTATGTGTTAACTCGAAGGACTTATGAAGTAAGATCTATATTTATATTACTTAAATTGCAACCGAGAATAGAATAAATTTCATTTTAATATCAACCGGTTTGTTACATAAAAATTGTCTTTTCTCGTCTAAATCAACTCGGACTAAACAATTAATTTAAAAAAATATAATCTGAATACCTTATACGCTGTTGTAAATTATTAAAACTCAAAAGTGCAATAGGTATCCGTGAGAACTTACTGATCTACATTATTGTCTTGTCGCGAAAGTGCATATTGTATGCGGTAGATTGCAGAACACGTGACGTAACCAACATATCTAAATTAACCAACCTAATAAGGGAGGGGAGTATTACATGGTAGAAGGGCGACGACCTGCCCAAGGACTGGCCCTAGTACCATGTAATGCTCTAACCTGGGTGCGCATAACAGTGTCACTGCAGCCATTGCTGTTGGTTCTAGTAACAGTGATGAATGCACGGCAACTGTTTTAAGCACAGGCAGTCCCAATTCCTGCCAGGGTTGGTCATTCAAAATTTTTAAATAACATTTAAATAGATCTCATATAAATTTCCTTCGTGATATAATTTTACGTCTGTATATTGTCATCAGACGGTGATTTGACATTTATTTCTGTGTCTGAATGTTAGTTGCTTTTCAATATATAGTGTTTTATGATCTTGTAGACTTTTCTCTCCATATGTTTCAGAATGGTCTACTTATTCTTACTTGTTCTTTATTTTCCCAGTACTTTGGTCTAAAAGTAATGCGCAGAAACAATGTCAACTTATAAAAGATAAAGGTTGCTACCGACCACAGCAGAATCAAAACCAAACAATAGTTGTTACACAAAACAGTTTTTTAACTACCAAAGTAACTGCTAAATGTTGAATGTTGTGAACGAAGACAGTCCATCAAAGAAACTGGACAAAAAGCGTGTTGTGGATTGTGTGTTTGAGTATTTCTTTTAAATGTAATAGATTATCTATCCGTTCTCAAATTTTCCCAAATGAAAGTTTAGTTGTAATTGATTTAACGCGTTTTGAGGTTATGAAATAGCTTTCACACAAATTATATTCTTTGTTTTTTTATAAATACTTGTAATGACAAGATTTAGTTGATTCTAAACACATTTTAGAACTCAATCCTTCAGATTCGATAAAAAGAATAAAGATTTGCATCGAAATGTCACTATAAATGGAAAAGTTCGCTGATTAGAGGAGTTAAAATCAGGATGTATTAAAAATCAGTAGTAATTATAACTCTTCTCATAATAACCTATCAATTATTACAAATGTACCAACTCATCAAAACCTAATCTCGTGTATTCGGTTGTTTGAAAATAAAGAACTACACTCTGCTGAAAATAGAGAAGAAATAAAAGTGGTATAGTATAATTGTAGAGAAGAAGTCTACGCGTATGTCTTTATCTATTGTGGAATTAAAGTTACTTGTATGGTTGGATTGAATGAATTTGTAGACTTGAACATGAACACTGAAATAAATATGAACTCAAATGAAACTGGAATTTTAATTAACTGAACAATATCTGTGGCTATCATTTATGGGGATATTTCGAGTACGGATTAAGCTAATGACCTGAATTGCGTGACCAATACTGCAAAAAGTCATCCATTTATTCACATTTCTAATTGACATAAGTTCAATAAACTGTTTTTCAGCAAAGTCTGGGATGTATAAAGTGTAGTGGTTTAACTAATAGACATGCAGGGAGCTTACAAATTAGCTCATCTTTTTCGCCTCTCCTCTCATCTTCTAGTTTTTTACGCTAATCCTAGAGAAAACCCTCTTTAAAACCGCATGTCTTTTATTACCCGTACTGATAAAGTATTATTATTAGTTACTTGTAGCGCATTAAATTTGTAATAAAATAACGGTTATTATTAAACAATTAAGCTTCAATAGTTCTCAAATTGAAAAATAAGTTATTAATTTTAATTCTTATCATATCAAGCACAGTAACAAGCGATCATCACTAGACGGAACAAATATACGCCGTATGTTGAGTTGCACAAAGCCTGCGCAAACACATACACTCATAAACAATGATTATGAGTCAGTTAATATAACATAATGTTTAATATAACGCAATATCTTAAATTTGATTAAAGGGTATTTATTTAATTCCCGACAATTGGTTTGAATGAATATCTAAACTCCTTTAATATACGGAACATTACTTGGTCTTCTTAACTTTTGCACCAAATTTAAATAATATTGTGTAAGATTTTATAATCCTTCTTCGATATAAAATTCCGAAATTATCATTTGAGAAATATCAGAAAGTCGCACATGCGCACTAGTTACTTATATCCTGCAGCTTCAGAGCTCTATTGTAAACTCGTCGAAGATTTATTTGTAATCTCGAACTAGGAGGCTTCTTCCTCCACACTAGTATTTAACAAACCATGCTGATGCGAAACATTGTCACTCTCAACAACTTCAAGTCCTTTATTTATAAGTTAAAATCATCCAAGTTGGTTTGCATATTTGAAATGAAGGTTGCAAAAGAGCTTTCACAATTTTCAAACTCCGACAACATCATGTGTAAAACCTCTTCACAATTATTATAGTTTCACCTTTAGCTTTAATGCACCATTTTTTTAATTTCTCGATTTATGTGGCATGTTAATACGTTGTTACATTATAAAATCTCAAAAATTTCATCTGGCTTCAATCAGAAATAACACAATTTTTATTGCATGTTAAAAATCATGCCAGTCACTAACAAAAGATCAGTTGCAGTAAAGACAACTTTACCATCTTTATCTTATGTTAAAATTTTCAAATATAATAATTAAATAATAATTGTCCATATCACATTGTACCGTTAATTGGTTAATTAAATTTCATATAATGTAAAATTCACAACCTAGTCAGCCAGTATAATTTAATATTATTTTTATCCAATGTTCCGAAACTAAATTATTGGGCGGAGTAACTACCTAATTGGCACGCGTATGAATATTTTCTTCTAACCCTTTGTAGCAGCCCAACTACGTGACCGAGCAGACCTCGCGCGCTTTGTCCGTAAGTAAAATGTATCCTTTCGTATTATTAAACTAGCCCTTTGATGCCACACGTATAAAAATGAATGTAACGTAAAGTAAAGATGTAAATAGTAAAGTAACGTACCCTTGAAGATCTTTTATCTGTTTGATTGAAATAGATAAAATGGTGGCATCGTCCTAGCACGTTGTTATAAATAGTAATTTGTATCATTAAATGGCTAATACCGTCGCGAATTTGTTTTAGGCGAGTTTACGTGTCCCACGTGTCTCACGGCTCACAGGGCACATATTATTTGAGTAGATGGCTACCAGTTTTTTAACTTCTACTCGTCTTCTAGTAACCACCGACTAGACATAACCCTTCTTAGACTACAGCGCCATTGTCTCGTGCTAAGACGCCGACACCCGGGTTGTGAGTCTACACATTGCGAAGGGAAGTAAAATCTTAATGTCTTATAAAGTAAAACATCGTAGACATAATTTCAGAGAACATTGGATATCTTAGGCCCACCTAGAAGATATACGTTTTTAGTTATTATATTCTAATTGGCAGCAACGTGGCATTACATACTTTTCCTTCACTATCTAAAAGTGGTGCTTGTAAGTTTTCGTAATTAAACTGAACTTATAAGTAAACTTTGCATTTCTAGTATTTATTACTACGACCTCAGAAATCACCACCCTCATGTGTTTATCGTCCAACGGTACAACATATAGTATTAGTAGGCAACACTTTATAAATCTTTTTCTTACAATTAACTCGTACCTATCTTTACTTTTTAATGATATTAAGCTTCCAGTATGAAGTAATACAGACTGGTAAGTATTATTTATTATAGCAGCAAGGATTGTCAACCTTATATGCTTAGTTATAGCCGTGTTTACATTTCTCAAGCCTGACACAGATATCGATGCCTTTCCACTGACGCACCTAGCATTGCTTGCACCCTGGGGAAAACCATCTGAGAATAATTGTTGTTTCGGCACTCTCCTATTTACAAGTTTTTTTGGAAAATATCACTTTTGGAAACGGAGTAGTTGACTATTTGACATACTTCCGTTTTGGTAACAATACTTGGCTACGTTGTATGTTTTATTAGAAATAGAACACAAAATTTCCGCTTTGTTAACATGTTGTTGTAAGGTTAGGATGACATCTGGTTTTTATGATATTTCTACCAGTTCCTTGGGTATTTTACATATCTTTTATGCTAAAAAGTAGATCTTTGCTGCTGGAATTCAGCTTAAAGACTATCCTAATTTACCTAATTTACTTTCTTCAAGAATACACAGATTCTCCATATCAGCAAACATCTGTAGGTTTGCACAGAATACAAGTCTACCTCTCTCTTGGGCGGAAATTTCCAATTTATTAATTTACCTTAGCTCCTCCTGGGAATAACGGCATAGTAACAGTCTAGCATTTTGCCTTATACTATAAATTTAATGTAGGAACCCTCTTATCGCTCGACTGCGGCCTGGTAAAGAAATAGTGCTTTAGGTGTTCTGCTCTCATTTTAATCTCTGGCACTAGATTGGGATGATAAAATAAGTCACATATTTGTTACCGTTTATATTTGAATAGTATGTCTAATTAATTACAATAAACGTTATTTTAAATTTAGGTACAATTTAATGTAAATTGCTGAAAATTAAATCAATTCAAATGCCACTTTAATTTTATATTTATTTGATGTTAAAAATTTGTTAAGAGCTTGTATACTTAAAAAGGTTTTAAACAAAAATATATATAATATCGAAGTGACAATTAAAATTATTTCATTTCCAGCATTTAAAAATACAGTTAATCTTAGTTTCAAATTGTATTGTATTTATTTAATTAAATACGTTACAGACTGAGGAGCATTTCTGAGTTTAAGATTTTTACAAGTATAAAGTGGAATGTAAAAGCTCAATGTAATTTTGCTCAACACTAATGTAATTTTTGCTTATCAGGAGTTCATCAACGAATAATTTTTGGTCCTAACTGATTTGTAATATATTTTAATAGTTTGCTTTTCATCACATTAATTGTTCAGATTTTTACTCTTGTTAACAACTCTTTTATGAAATGTTCTTCCCAAATTATAATGTATTAATTAATTACCCGGAAGGATTTCAGTCCTAATACCTAACTGAATTAAATTTAATAAATATTTGTTAATTACCAAAAAAGTCAAATGCGGCAGTATATTATATAAACCATCAAGGACTGAGACTATCAAAGAGAAACATTAATACGAATCAAATCATATACAATCCTCTTTTTGTGGTTGTTACTTTTGTACAGCTCCTCGGTTTATATATTGAATCTGACCTGGGCTTAAAGATTAATAAAGAATATTGGCTTCATAACCTAAATGGATAAATATTATATACTAATAGATATCTAAATTAATTTACGGATAACATACTATACCTAAAGTAATTTTAACGAAACGACCCCTATATACTACCCGTTACCAATAAAACCAGTAGTTGCAACTTTTTTGATTTTTTTATAATTTTAGTTTGATATATTTATATAACCGTATTGTTTCTTTATTTTCTCAGAAACAGATCGTTTTGCCGGTGTAATGTAAGTATTTTATATTTTGTCAGTACAACATTCAAAATATCTTCAACAATCAATTATGTTTCCTCACAAATAAATTTGAGGATACATATGAACTTTGTTGTATATAAATAGACCATGAAGTCTAAAATGAAATGAATTTTCAGTAAAATATGCGATTCATTTCAAACCTTTATCGAGAACTACGAAATTAGAAAATTGTGTCACTACAGAATATAGGGGAAACAGAGATTGATTCAGCGGTTGTTTGTTTATTTGGTCTTCCTTTCAAATTACAGCAGCAGCTGCACTTATTACCTCTTTTGTTATTGGAAGAGAATCCAGACTGCTTCCAGATATACTCCGGGTATATTGTGTGATATTTCTGACAGATTACACGGGCATTAGCGTCTTATTACCACTGTAATTTGTTTTCCGTAAGTCTCTGTAGATAAGACATATCACAATATAAAGGGGACTAACCGGTTTCAAATATATTATGTACAAACAGTTTTACAACAGTGTTTAAACAGTATTCCTGAAACATTGAAAGTTTAAATTCGTCACTATCTACAATAAATTATAGTACTTATGTCTTTTGCATCTACCATGCATTACTGATCAAAATCTGTAGGCCTATTCGAAATACTAGCAATAGCGTTGGCAATTGGGTTCTAAACAAGAGAATACTTAAAAAAGTTAAAAGCATGTAATAACATCTAAAATAATCTTCTTCCGGTCTATGGTATTTCCGGCGCTATATTCGAGTTAGCCGTCCAAGGGAGTTGTTCTAAACAGTCTACTTCGGTCAAAGTTGCCTACGCCTTCTGAATCTACCTCCGATAACGCAATAGCACTGTTACCCCGAACCCCGAGCAAGAAAATTATAACTTTATCTAAAAATCTTCTTCGGTCATAAAGCGTCGAACTCCGTACATTATAATCTAATTATTGTGAAGGTAATGCGGGTACTAGTAGTTTGTCCGGTAACTTTTTAAATTAAAACTCAAAATTTATTAACTTTAACAATGTGAACATAAAAAAGTAAATATAGCACACAATCATTTGTTACTAGTTATATAAATTCAATACAACTTTGAAACAAATTAAGTACTCCTAAAATATTTCAATAGATATACAGGAGTACGTAGAACTATTGCGCATACAACGTTACTGTGTCACAAGTCCACTTTGTCACTAACATTTTGAAAGCTTATCACTTGGTGTGACACATTCAATTTTACAAGCTGATCACTTCACTTCCATCAAAGTAATACATCTGTAGTCAGGTTTATGTATCGACAGTTACTAAATCCATTATGGTGTACATTTAAGAGGTGGATATTTTATACTCCTTTCAGATCCTAACAATATATGTAATAAATGGGTTAGTAAATATATTATGTAAAATATCATATACATATAACATATATTTTTCTGTTGATGGAAAACTAAAAAAAAAATCTCTAGCTCTCATGTTTGGGTCTCTAACTTGGAATGGGTACTGAAATTTATTATCATTGTCATTGTCTGCATATTCAAAGATTTTACGTTATTTTCCCACACAATGGTATCCAGTATTATGTTTGACCTCAAAACTTAACGAGTTATTGTATTTTTAATTTTAATTATCCTTTATTAGTTGCAATTTCAGTACGATGACGTCCTCTACCTGAACAATCAGCATTATTTTTGTTTACTTAACTATCAGTAGAAATAACCCACAATCTTAAAAAGTCTTGGCCTCATCGACTTTATGAAGGAAATTATATATTCCTTCTATAAAATGTCTTATGTACTATTATATTCTAGTACAGAATGAAATATGTCATTGCTCAGTTGCTCAACAATCTTCTCTTGCCTCACTTCCAATTCAGTTATTGATTTCATTACTAATTGATATTATTAAGTCAATAACTTTTTCACGCCATTTAATATTTAGGAAAATTTACTGCTAATTTGATCACTTAAGAGATAAATTCTTTTCAAAATATAAACGCTAATCTACCTGCGTTTCAGGTTGGTTAAGAAAATTATTCAAATGCAGTATGTCCCGTTATTTCAATTGCATTTACTAAAAATTAATAATGTGACAATTTTATACAAGACACTTGTTTACAAAATCACAATCATGTTTTTTTATAAAAATTACACTTCATATCCTAACAAACTATAATCATAGGAAATGAATGACAAAAATCACTCTGCTATACAAAGAACGGGGGGGATGCAATGTTCCGTACAAAAATTTGAATCGTAAATCTGTACAACTTACTAATCCCCAAAATTTATACCGTAGGGTATAATATCTATCATGACTAGTTTTGATGCAGACGATATCATATAATTGCTACTCTCAGTTTGTTTGGTCTATTGAAAGCTGGCTAAAGCAACTTGAGAGGATGAGTCAGATTTAATTAATTAACTGAATAATGACTTGAATAAGCGGGAGAGAGGTAGTTTACTAACAGCTATTATTTTAGCACAACATTGTCAAAGTTAAACTTATAAAAATGTATATAATTTAATCTCAAATCATAGTTAACCAGGTTTTGAACAAATTTTATTTATTATATTTTATTAGGTAAATCAAAACATTTAATTTAGAGATCTTCAGAGTAGACTGATATTTTAATGTTTAATTAATTCAGCTAACTTACTGAAGATTCATACATTTTATCGCTACATGAAATTATAGGCCTTTATATTAATAAATTAAGGCTAATTTATAAAAAAATCGTAAACAAAATCTATTCAAGATAAAATGTGTAATTTTCAAGCAAATCTCTTTGTTATAGATTCAGAGATTAGACATATATTTTGTTTACTTCTTATTTTATGAAGAATATCTTGTCATATAAGGAGTTCTTAAGTGTTAAATGTGTTCTATAAAAATATATTACAATTAGAGAATAATCCCTTTTGGGTTATGGATACATAGAAATAGATAATAAACCAGACAGCAAAGTGACGTGACAGTAAGGCCGGTGCCAGGTGTCCGGCATGTCAGAGATAGGTGACAGAACTCCACCGATCTATTGAGCACCGAACTCAGCGCTACTCGGGGAAATCGCACTGGAGACCCTTAACGTATTATGCATTGTGTGTTTCAAACATTTTTCATCTGCTAATTATACAAGGTAGAAGTACATCACACAACTTCTCTGAGGTTGCATTACGAGAAGATTTCGGATCTATGCCGTAACTAATGTAATCCTGCGGTTATACAACAGACCGACAAGAAATTTCCACCAAAGATTACGTTTAGCCAAATGGTAGGTTAGGACATTCACCATCATCGAACATGTTTTTTGTCTAAGTAGTGAAACATTTTCATTAAGTTAGATTCCATAGCTATGTTCAAATAATAAAACTTACTGTAAACTAAGAAGTTGCGTGCGCAACGCAAGGATGCGCTAAAAATGAAATCTTGTCCCCCAACATTTGACACGGACTAATTATATATATCTGTGTGCAATTATTTAAAAACTTATTTATTCTTCCACTTTATCATTCTCATCATGGTTATCCATAAGACCTATGAAGAAATATTCGCTAACGCTAAGAAAAATCCCATTGAGAGTCATACAACATTACT
Source organism: Homalodisca vitripennis (assembly GCF_021130785.1). Taxonomy (NCBI): domain Eukaryota; kingdom Metazoa; phylum Arthropoda; class Insecta; order Hemiptera; family Cicadellidae; genus Homalodisca; species Homalodisca vitripennis. The sequence goes on along the minus strand of NW_025778387.1, from coordinate 8,908 downwards.
GAACTCAGTTTTCCTCTAGTATAAATGAAGAAGATAAACAGACAGACAGAAAACAGTTTTTATGAACAATAGTGAAAGTTTTAACTGAAGGTCAGCTACAAATGTGTGCTTACAAGGATTTTGGTAAGAAATTTACATGGCACATTCTTTTTAATGTATATTTCATGGAATTATATATGTCAATATTTCATTATTCTTATAAATACTTAGAAAAGTTCTTATATTAACAAATTATCGAAATCTTGAAACAAACCTTCATTATTTGTGATATTTACCTACTTTTAAACACACAAGGTGTTTCTAAACATTGCGTAGGTACCTTAAAACTCTAAACTGATATCTCTAAATGTTTTTAAATTATAATTCGTAAATTTTTTAGGACATTATAATCCAAACAGTTTTAAATTGGAGCCTATATGAGTATAGGTTTGAATTATTTTGGTCTCAAATATAAATGAATATTTATACAGACAAGTTTGAAATTAGATTGATTTAGTTTTTGAATTATTTGCAGGAAACATATTAAATATATTAAGGATTTATTTAAAAAAAAAATTTATTTCATTATAACTGTAAGAATCTCGTGTTTTCATAATATTTCCCTTTTAAGGTAGTGGACAGTTAAAATTGTTATTCAATACTACTTAATCTTAGTCCAGAGGTCTTGTGCTCATTGTAAATAATAAATTTGATTAATTCGAATTTACGGTTTACATTTCTTTAATAAATTTTCGGTATATTGAGTTAGGCATATTCGTACCAATCTAAATTACAAATAAAGTGACTATATATAAGAGGACAATATAAATTTTATATAACTTTCATATTTTAAATGTGTTATGTAGTTTTAAACGCTCATAAACACATAGCGAATTGAGGGAATTCTTAACCCTCAAAATAAGAAAAGTAAGAGATATAATCTTGCCAAATTTCACCACTTTAGACTAAATCATTCAAATTACGATTTATTTGAGGAAAACATAAAGAGACAGACTTTGATGTTCTTTATGCAAAATTAAAATACGCTTTGATATAATTAGATAGAGACCAATTAATAAATAAAAATTAGGAAAAAAGATGTTCTAATTAAATTACTTAAACATAGTTTATCAATATATCGTATCAAGTTCTTGTAGATTCAAGTATCTAAGAGAGTCTATGGAAATTATCTAAGATAAACTGAACGTTTAATCATAACGAAAGTCATCAACGTCAGACTTGTGGTAGTACACCAGCTTGTCAGAAACTGTCAGAAAGACAATAATGAACGGCACTGTCCGCATAGGGTTACTTAAGCCTAAGTTATTTGCGATTGGATTGGTCCCCAGTAATTTATATTTGGCTTGCTCTCCAATAGTAACTTCGCTTTTAATACACTAGCAGTAGCTCAGTATACTTACCACTTAAGAATAAGTTACTCGGTTTGTGATGAACTGAGAATTTTAGTTTGAGAAAAGGTGAAAGAAATCGCAAAGTTAGACTAAACTTATTTGTCACTTGGCAAATCTTAATCTCTCACCTATACTTTCACTAAATGTCATGATTAAACATTATCAATCCCATCAAAACTATTTCAGTGAGAAATTCTTTGGCATTTGTTATTTTGAGTAAAAAATTAAAAGTTTGTAAAAGCTCATTCAAACTGTGTTTTTTTTTCATTTTGTAACCTAATAATGGCCACTGATATAGAAACGGATGTAGAATCTCAAACTTTTTAAGGGTTTTTAGGTTATTAGAAAAATTACATTTTTGTTTTATGTATATATATCCAAATTTTGGATGGTATTAACTCTGAAAGCAATAATGCTTAACATGTAAATGTTTCATCACAAAATAAATAAAATATAAACTCTTAGTACGTGAGCAAGTTGCAAGATTCAAGGTAACCGCCCATAGTTTGAGTAAGTAATCAAACTAATAAAACATACTTCAATTCAAACTTTGACAAAATGTTTGACTACAATTAAGTTGATCAAAATTCATTAAGTGAAGGGTTTCCAAAACAAGATCAACCAGGAGACGTGGCTCCCAAAAGTTAATTACACGTGACTGTAGAGTTATGTTGGAACTTAAGCTACTCTGAAGATCCGTAAGCGCCTTATTATGTATATAGTCTGGAAAAAGTATATATATCGAATGCTGAAATGTATTGTAATACAAATAGCACGATTTTTAGTAATCATTTATATTTGAAAATATAGTTATATATAATTTTAGTGTCGGTTTTATATTTTCAAGGAATTTTATAATTTTATTTACTTATTCTTTAGATGTTATTCAACACCTATTCAACATAACATTACTTGATGTACAGGAGCACTTGTATATTGTTTTTAAAAAGGAAAATATCAAAACTGTTGGAAATTTCATTGAAATCAATAGGGAAGACTTTACATTTATCTAACTAGGAGGTTGGCCTACGTTTAAAATAACCTTTTTAAAAATATGACATAATATGAAAAATATATATTGAATATATATTTAAAAATAAGTGTTTTTAAGACTTTATAGATTTATAAAAGTTTCAAACTAATTACCTCTGAATGTTATCTCACTGAACAATACGTTATCCTTTACCAGTTATTATTGGTATAGAGTACTCACAAAAATCAGAAACGCTCAATTGTATTTTTGGATTTAAATTGTTTTAAAATTAGACAAACACACAATAACACAAATTACAGAAAAAAGATTATATATAACAACATATATATATATATATATATATATATATATATATATATATATAATTAAAACTAACAATTATGAATACTCAGAGGACGTCTCTACACACGAGATTAAAACCTAACGCTGTAACAAAATATAAAAAATAGCTTTGGAGAGAGATGTCTATAATTAATTGACCTTATATAATTGTACCCCTTAATAAATGATAACTAAATAGTGAACTTAAAATCTCACTTTCTCCAATTTAATAAAATTTTCAGAGTATTTGTATAGAGATATAAAAACATGGCTATCCTAGTTAGATAAATTAATTTTTATTTAAAATTTGACGAAAACAATTTATGACAATTTTCACAATTTAAATGATTTACTACTTAATTTATATGATGAGATTAAACTGTTTTTATACATTTTGAAATTGATTTTATGAAGATAAAGACGACGTTATTTAAAAATGAAAAATGAAATTCGAAATACACTACACCAAAGTTAATAGAAGAGAAGCTTGTAAGATTATTTCTTAAATAAATAACTAAATTGCAGTCGTTGTCTAATGATAAGTTTAACAAGAAACTTACAGACGACAAGAATTTGAAATGAAAATCTTTCCTCATGTAAGATAAATCTAATTGTATTTTCTTATTTACCCTATGCAAAATAAAACTTTTTTCTTTTAAATGTATACTCCTTTACGTTCAAACTACCTTTATTCAAAGTACCTTATCTATAACCAACCTATACAGCTGGATTAAAAAATTAAAAATAAATATTCAGACTGTATATTAATGCAATCATGGTTATCCCCCAAAATATTAATAGGGAAAACAGCGCATTAACACGGAGCAAAAAGTTTCCAAAATTATAACGTTTATATTTTTTATGTAGAGATCTACACTAGCTCACTTTCTTAGAATTTATACAACTATAAATTAAGCTTTAAGATTAGTCCATTTCTTAATTAACAATATTTATTCATAGTTACCATGAAAACACAATTTTTAAATCTAATCCTTTCGAAAAATTTTTTCAGTAGAGTGGAATCCTGATTAGTTTTACTTCAAGTTAATACGGACCATGTTAGCAGCGTTAATGTTCGGTCTTCCTCCGACCTGTGACCCTGAAACCACGGCTGAGCCCTTTGTCTTTGACGGGAAAATTCTCCAAATGGATAAGACAAAATATCACATTTTCCATTGAATATAACTCACTTATATTTAGTGTTGTATGGCTGTAGATGTTGTCTGAATATTGATGTTGATAATTAGGCTTTGAGTTTAGATTGTAGCAACTCAAGAATTTGACTTATTGCCTGTAGGACATCAGAAGTACTATAACTCACTTATTTTACCGTATATTTAGCTATAGGTAATTACTTCTATGGGCTTCATCCTTTACACCACATACGTTTTAGTTATCATCAGAACCTTTGAAACAGTACAGTTGATTAAATAGATTCGTAAATTAAAAATATAACTAATCTCTCTTGACACCAGTCTATGAAGTTATACCCGCAATTTATGTGCATTGTTTAAAATTCAAAATTTAAATGTATTTCCTCAAAAGTAATCAGTCTTGGTTTTTCTCACTGAACCATAGTGTGTGTAGTAACGTAAACACACACACAAAGGAAAAGAAAAACGCTGTGAGTATAATACTCTAAGGACACGCGTATTTAAGAGGCAAATTGGCAAAAGATTTTCGAGGACACAGTGCACTTGAATGGTTGGCGATAGGAGTGGCGGAAAACGATTTCAAATAAAAAAAATTACATAATCCCTTTATTTATATTACATAAATCGAAACCGAGAGTAGAATAAATTTACTTTTCATATAAACCGAGTTGTCAAATATGAATATTACATTCTTGTTTTAAATCTACTAGGACTTAAGTAATAATCTAAAATAAATATATTCTGAAACACTTAGTCGCCATTATTAAGTATTTATACTTTAAAATTCAACACGTCTGAGTGAGAATTTACGGATGTACATTATTTTTTTGTAGCGTACATGCTTATTGTCTGGGGTATATAGCGGCACACGTGACTTAACCTACATATGTCAATCAACTAACCTAATAAGGGAGGGGAGTATTACATGGTAGAAGGTTGACGACCTGCCCAAGGACTGGCTCTAGTACCATGGAATGCTCTAACCTGGGTGCGCATAACAGTTTCACTGCAGCCATTGCTGTTGGCTCTAGTAACAGTGATGAATGCACGGCTACTGTTTTTAAGCACAGGCAGTCCCAATCCCTGCCAAGGTTGGTCATTAAATATTTTGAAAGTAACATTTTAATAGATCTCATATACATTTCCTTCGTTATTCCGATATTTTTCCGTCTATATTATTACCTGGCGGTGATTTGACACTTAGTTTCAGTGTATGACGGTTAGTTGCTTTTAATGTAAAGTGTTTTATGAAGTAGACTTTTCTCTGCATATCTTTCTGGCTTGGCCTACTTGTTCTTTTTTCACAGTAATTTTCTTTTGAAGTGATGTGCAGAAGCAATTTCAACTGACAAAAAATTAAGGATGCTACCAACTAAAGCAAAATCGAAACCAAACAGCAGATTTTGCACAAATTAGTTATTTACCTACCAAAGTAACATCTTAATATTCTAAACGAATAATGATTCCTTAAGTGACCGGACTTTAAATAAAATTAATGTATTAGGGATTATGTGTTTGAGTATTTATTTTAAATAAAACAGAAGATTTCACTGTTTTTGAACTTGCCCAGTTCTCACATAAATTACATGTTTAGTTTTTTTTATAAATATTTGTAAGGAGAAGATCCAGTTGATTCTACACACAACGCATTAGACGCATTACTTCAGAGGTGTTAAAAAGCAATGCAACTTTTGAAACGGAACAACATTAATGGAATCGTTTGTTGATTAGAGGAACTTCTGTGAGGCTGTATTAAAATCAGTTGTAATTATAAATTATTTCATATTTTGAATATAATTTATTAGAAACGTAAGGTATCATCTAACCATAATCTCATTTATTAATTCGTTTTGTAATCAGGCATTTTACTCAGTTAAAATTAGAGAACAAATCACAAAGTTGTTTTCTAGAATCATAGAGAATATCTTAGGTGGTTGGATCGAATAGTTTCTGTACTTGAACGTGAACACTATATAAACAATTGATAACTTGATGATAATCTCTGGCTGCTGTGACCGATGTAGAGACCAATGTAAAATGTCGCCTACAGTTAGTTTGCAGGGAGAAATCAACTGATTCTCTGTCACTTATCAATTAATTACAAATTCCTAACGATATTACTGTGGATGCAAGAGTCAACAGTATACCGTAAAACTGCAAAGCACATTACTCAAAAATACTTGTTATTTCCTATAGTAAACTGTTGGAATTTAGTTTCTCTTAACATTACTTCCTTGTAGTGCGCTTTTCCCTTTCTGTTTATACATATTCTGTTACGTGTTCTAAAGAGCAATATTGATGATTGTCTGACTTGACTGCAATAACATTAAAAATATCTTTGTTTAATTTTGGTAAAGAATGAAACACGTTTTATACATCACTTATATTAGCCGTGCATGGAGTTTATGAATCAGACTTTCCAACTTTAAGGTAATTTATTATATTTTTATGTTGAGTCCTTACTCTTGTTAAAGTAAATTACACAAATACCCTTTTCTGACGCAGAAAAGTTTTAGTTTTAACACAACTAAAAGCAAATTATTCTGAAAAGATCTGAAAAGTAAAAGCAGTGCCCCTTCCAACCTGAAACTATGCCTCGCCCTAACTTAAAAGGTAAAGTAATACCCTCATAAACAAGTCTACATACATGGTGATCACTATAGATGAAACACTAAAGATTTAAAAATTTATGATCGCATGGTATCAGTTTGGTAATGAAACCACTTTGGAAACTTCTGAAATTATAAATGTTATAAGTGTCAGTGTACATTTTATCTGATACAAATATCGAATGTATAAATATTTTATAAAAACCAACAGTTAAGGTGTTTTATTATTATGTAGACTAATGATAGTTTCTGTAAATCATGCTAATTTAATTATAATATATATAAAATTATACATATACAACAAGGGCTACAATCGAGGAAGCAAATAAAATATTTTGATTTACCATTTGGAGAGCTACCAAGCGGATCTTCAGGTTCTTCTTGCGGACACTCGGATTTAAAGATTTAGTGAGGATGCCATATTTTAGTTGACGAGTGGGTTAAATTTTACTAACTGTTGTAACCTTTTACTGGGAGACAGCAATGCACATATAAATCCACGTTATATTAAGACGCTACGACAAAATTGGTTTTCATACAGAAGACGCCTGTATGCTTTGTTAAATGAAAACAATGATTCACCCTAGAGAAATCTGACTAATTTACGTCTCCGAAATAGGTTTACTGCAAAAATTGTTTATACTCTTTCTTGATTTGCTAGAAACGACAAATTAATATGTTAGAAACACGCTATTAATAAAAAATCTGTATGTAAACATAACACATAACATTTAATAAAGCCAGCTGGTGTACAATGTTTAAATTAAATCTCTGTGGCACAGCTGACATAAAATAATTAAATAGTATTGACGAAAAATTGTATATCCAGCAACGCTTGGAAATTATAGACAAACTTTTCTTAAAATTCAAAGGTATATTTATCTTTAACATAATTTTAATGAGCTTGCTCTATTTTGTCTTAAAATATAATTTATTGCAGTTTTCATTAGGTCACGATATGTTGGTATTTTATCAATCCATAGTGACGTCAAACTCTGCTAAATTTTTTATGATTTTTTAAATACCTTGCCGATGGTTTTTATTGTTTTTCTGGTGGAAATTGAACAAAATTTACCCTGTCCTTTCAATTCTCAAATTCAACATATACACCAATTGAAACATAACTTATTTAATTTGTATATAATATTACATCAGAATTATTAGAATCTATGAACACAACTACGAGATAAGTTAGTCCAGCATAGTTTATTGTGAATTCTCCTAAAACAATCCTAACTTTACATACTTCACTATTCACGTGTTTTTACATGGGCCACGTTAATTTCTTCTATTGTTTGTTTATGTATAAAAGGTACGAGTACGCTACAATACGTGTCGAATAATAGGCTTCACTAAGGTTGCATGCTAAATTGTAGGCATATAGCTCATTTACTATCGTCATGCGGTCAAATAGACAAATCATGCAGAAAAGTAAACTTAACATCACCTCAGAAAACATTAACGAAATGCTTCAGGCTACTAAGTGGGCGCTCAACTAAATTCCACGGTTGAATATGCACAATCATATAACTTAATGTTGTTTATGTAGAAAGAAATTATCATACAAATTTTAAAGATCATGATAATGCGTGTGATAATGATAATTAATAAATATATAATCAGAAACCCCAAAACTCAGTTATATAACATTTATACTTCAAAGTTCTATAAATCTCAGTGAGAATTCACGGATCTGCGTTATTCTCATACATATTGTCTGCGGTAGATTGCAGCACAGGTAACGTATACCGAGAAATCATTATCCTCCAACCTAATAAGGGAGGGGAGTATTACATGTTAGAAGGGCGACTACCTGCTAAAGGACTGACCCTAGTACCATGTAATGCTCTAACGTGGGTGCGCATAACAGTGTCATTGCAGCCATTGTTGTTGGTGCTAGTTACAGTGGTGATGCACGGCAACTGTTTTAAGCACAGGCAGTCCCAATCCCTGTTTAAATTGGTTATTTGTAACATTATAATAGATCCAATAGAAATTTACTTCAAGAAATATTTTCCGACAGATTATTTGAATATTTTAACAATAATAAACAAGAGTTACATGTGACCAGAAAAAATAAGGGGTTTTTATAACAAAAATCAACCTTGTCAAGCAAGCATGTTGCTTAGCTTAACGATTACAAATTTGTTCGTTATGTTTTAATGTGCTAGGAACATACTGTTTTACTATAATTATACAAACTATCTTAGAAACTAGAGCCAAAGAGGGTGAATTTTGTCAATAATCCCAGCTTGGACAGGTTGGTATATCGCTTAGCCTGGCCACACTACCATTTTGCAAATAAACTATTTTCTGAGCTGGTTCTAATTATAGTTCTTTTACAAAAACTAAAACAAAACATGTTCTAATTAATGAAACTATTTATTTCATGATACTCTAGCATACGACTGGCATTATCTATCTGTTTAATACAACTTT
>NW_025778386.1:0-73202 GCF_021130785.1 Homalodisca vitripennis | reverse complement strand
TAAAAATGGGAAAACCACGTTGAGAATAATTACGAGTTGACAGAAATTGAATTTGCTGTCAATGTGATACAGGTATAATTGTTTTTCATGCAGCAGATTCTCAATGGTTGCATTATTTTCATCAAACTGTTATGTCCCTCTCTGATGCTTAAAATTTGGAGTAGTTATTTTATATATTCTAACACAAGCTTCTCACATTCATAAGTACTTATTTGTTACGAAATATTCTAGGGTTTACCATAATTCTGGTGCTGTAAATTTCTAGGTTCTCTTAGCATCGGCTAGTTTTGTTGATAACGAACTGCTGCAAAAGGTTGTTCAATAATACAGTACACAATTACCAGGATTACGTATATATGTCAACTATAACAACGTAATCTTTCCAAATACAAGCTACAAACATCCTAGTTTGAATCGTTAAATATTAAATAATTGTACATGAGCTTTTTTATCAAGATGTGCTAAGGTAATAAGATTAATGTTAAAATTTAAGTTTATTTTAATCCTGTATTCGTACAGAAAAGTTTAAAACTTTTAGAACCGTAAGCTATGGTGATTGTTATAGATAGAAAAATAAAACATTATCGGTATCCGGTGTTTTTCCGGAGGTGTTCCTTAAAATAATATGACGAGATTTTTACATGTATTATAGAAAGTAATTTTCAACAAGTTTAAAATATGTAACTCCAAAAAGTATTTCTCCAATCCATCTCCTAAGTCTACTCTATGTTATTTACTCACGATTCAATTTTTTTTCGTCAGGAAGACGATCTGAGAACAAACCATACTGTACTACCCTTATTATCGGGAATAGGATCTTCTAGTTAAAGATATTAAAATTATAAACCTATTAATTACAATGGGCTCCTGACTTGTGCTTTAGGCAATATTTTATTTGCGATCGTAAGCACGTAATATACATTCCGAGTAAAAAGATTGCAACAAAATTTCTAATCTCCTTTTCTTAATTATACTACAAGTTTTTTAATATACTCGTAATTTGTGTTTTAATCCAGGTGAGTTCTTAGTTTTATTACTAGAGCTGTAACAATCATCGATGTCTGCAAAGGACTAAAAAAGCCACGTTATAAAATCATATTTATGGTCTACATATCATTACCATACCGTCTTCCGTAACATAGAACTCTTGAATAAAACATCTTGCTTGTACCGTGTCTATAAGCAAATAAGAAACTATCCGTTCAGTGACCTCACACTAATAAAACGCAGTTACTGAGTGTCGGTTAATTGCTTAGCTATACTACAAATATATTAATTAAATTAACTATATCCTCCCTTTTGTCAAAACAACTGTTATGATCACAGTGATTTAATAAGTTCTATTTATACTGGTAGATACAAAACTTCATTTACGTACTTAAGAGTAAGTCTACCATTCCTAGAATTGACTTATGATTACGCTTTTATTAAATAGAAACCCAATTAATTAGCCTATAGAGGTTTACTTCCATTTACTTCCATATGTTTTATATTGCTATCTCTGAGAATAAAAACTCTGCTTCATTATCATAACTGTTCTAGCGTGTACTCCTTAAACATTTTTTTTATAAATAAGATGTGGAATTCAGATACAATTTTTCAGGCCAAAATTTCCATTTGGGTACAGTTTTTTAACGCCATACAGAGTATGATATCTCAATGTAAGATAAACATCTTACACTAATACAGAAACTACAGTTATAAAGCAATGGATATTAAAACACCCATATGTAGTAAGGGATTGAATCTTTTGAATGTTTCCATTTCGTGCCCATGTGTCCGGACGTTGAATCACATAATACAAATAATAATTTCTACAGATCTATATCAATTTCTTGTTAATATAATGTATTTAAATATGTTTTAACCTAAAACCAGTGTTTTTAGTTTGCTAATCAGCATCCCCAATTCCAATCAACCCCCACCCTCTTCTGATCATGACTGAAGATTAAGTACTATCGTGTACTAGGGGTTGAAATTGTAAGGAAAATATCTTTTTATTAAGTGCTTATTCGTACCAAAATCGCTCATTACGGTCAAATTGACTAACTTACTGTATCATTTAGTAACATTATTTAAAGTTTATCGGGTCAAAATTAAACTAAACTGTTAATATTAATTCCTATTCCAGCTCACTACTAGTTACATCCTGACGAGATTTTTAAATAAATTTAAAATAGATCGAGTTTTTAACTAACAAAGCCTGTAATTTAATCCTGGAATCAAATATGACTTTCTCTTGATTATAATTATATCATTTAGTTATTTACATTGGGCCTTGCCAAACATTTGCTTTTAAAAAATTAATTACGAAAAAAAAACAGTTTTAATACAAATTTTGCTACAGACGCGTCTAAACTATTAGTTTACTTTTGAAAAGATAAATTAAAATTTAACAATGGCAAACGATAAAACATAAGTACAACAAGATACAAGATATGTAACAACAATATATTTAGCAAGATTTTATCCCAGAATTTTTATTTCTTATTTCAGTTATTGTAAACCAATAATTTCATTTTTAGAATACGATGGCAATACAAATGTGGGTAATTATTATCATTTTCACTACAACCTTATGTTTCGGAAATAAGAAATAAAAATTTGTCCCGCCCCTAGTGGCTACGGAGCGAAGGAACGTGACGTGACGCGAAACGGAAGTTTTTCCCCCTGTGCAAAACATACACCTATAGCAAACCAAAATAAGTAGTCACTTCAAAACAATAGACAGCCAAGTTAGTTACAAAATGTCACAAAACATTAGGCTATAAAATTTTATTATTATGAAATTATACTCCAATCAAACATCTAACCGCAACACAATTAAATCAATGAGATAGCACACTTCATGCCATTTATGTGTTATTTTGTTTCTTGAAATGGTATTTAAAAGGTATTTCGTGTTATGTTTAAAAAGTGCTCAATTATCAGTCTAATGAATCAGACCATGTAGTCCTCAGTCAGAATTTCTATCTGTGCCACTTAATAAATCAATAATATTTTAGTTTATAGAATATACCTAGTATACTTTTACGATTGTAGCAACCTCTGAATAGATAACATGAAAGTGTATGTATATTAATTGTAATCTAAGATTTTTTACTATTATGCTTTAAACAAACGTATATACTCAACATATTGTGGTTTTTTAGGTTAAACAAATCTAGGTAAACAAAAAGTGAAAATTTTATCTTACTGTAGATGGTTAATCAGACTGTAATTCTTTAAATATATATATAATATGATGGGGTTTGACCAAATTTGTCTTCACTTTAGTCGTTCAGCAATATATCATTCCACACTCTAATCTGTCAGTATTTGAAATGAATTACAGTATGTTTTTGAGTCCATGTTTAGTTCTATGCATAGTAGGGATAGATCGATCGCTTATTTCCCAGTAACCAAAGTTATCGGTGTCTAAGTTACTAGATTCACCGATCGATCTTGCCCAGTGATGAATCACATCATGGTAATATCATTATTGATATATTCTAGGACCCAGCGAAGTCGAGTCTGGTAGCTGAAAACCTCAACTTTCAATTATTCTAATAAGTTGACATCATCGCACAAAGAACTCACCTAATAGGGCCAATAATAACTGGGCAACCCAGAACTGTTGCCACTTTCTAACAGCAGAAGACCAATGAATTGTGTTTCATTATTTCAAACTAGCAGTTACCGGCGGTCAATTGTACGTGATTTCCTATTGATTAAAAGGTACGTTATAAGCATTTCCTTTTGAAATAACACAATACACGCCCCTGAATGTAAGTTATTGTCGGTTGGAAAATTATTGCAATTTCCATATGCATTTCAAATTAATAATTGTTTTTAAGTGTAAAGAGTAATGTTTAGGGGCCCTGGTATCCGAAAGTGGAATAGTATTTATAAATACAAATTAAATACACAAATTTCTCCGGAACATTCCATAATATTTAAATAAATAGCTCCAAAGATTTCAATAACAACAGTATTATTTAAGCTCAGTGTGACAATATAATGTAATATAATGTATATGAGCTAATTAATATTTTGATGGAAGTAGATACCTTTATGGTCTATATTATTTCAGTGTACATGGCCTTTTGGATTAAAAGTAAAACGAAATTGCGAATGAATTTTATTTTAGGTTTTGCGTATGTATTTGGTGTGCGCATGGTTTGGAGGAACAATTCTGATGTGAATGAATTTTTGTCATATGTCATAGTAAACTTTACCTTTTAGTCACGTTATAAAATATACATACGTAGGTATGAAATACTAAAGTTAGTTAAAAAGCATCTACTGGTATAAAATATCAAATCAAATCAAATCAGCTTTATTGCAGCGACAATATTACAATGTATAGCAAACGTCACAAATTTTAATCTAAAATTTCTTACATTCATGCCACAAAATTCTCATTTACACATACAATTTTACACTTATGCACCTTTCATCCTTCGCCAATATATCCCACTTTAAACAGCAGAATCAGTCGTGTAATTGGGCGGTCTCCCAGTTAAATGCTAAAAACTCCCCTGCATTATAAAATGCTTGTGACACCAAGAGGTGTTTAAGGCGACTTTTGAACGCCTTGGGCGTTAGGGGATTTTTTATTGAATTTGGCAGTCTGTTAATAAAATTAACACCTGCCTGTGAGGGCAGGTGTTCAAAAACCACTGTTCTGTGGCTAGCAGTTCGTAGTAATTCTCTACCTCGTGTCTCATGCGTATGTATGTCCCGGCCTCTGGTTAAGGCACACTTATACATACAAAACAAAGTGGTTTCTAAAATGTACAGTCACGGGAGAGTTAACAGCTGTAATTCCTTAAAAGCTTGCCTGCACGACTCTCTGAATTTTATTTTTGCAATTATTCGAATAGCTTTTTTTTGGAGTTTGAATGCTCTCTGAAACTGAGAGCTTGCGCACGCTCCCCACAGGACCACTCCGTAAGACAAATGGGGGTAAATTAAGCCATAATACGCCGTTATCAGTAACTGACTTGGGCAGTATTTTGCTAAGGATCTCAAGACATAAATGCCTGAGGAAATTTTTGCGCAAACATGATTGATGTGTTCATTCCAAGTCAACCCTTGATCAAGGTGTATTCCTAGGAATTTTGAAGAGAGGACTTCTTCCAGTGTGGAATCAGCTAACAAGACGGCGGATCCACAATGGTTGCCTACATCGCGCAAAGCAAAATTTAAAACGTTGGATTTTGAGGAGTTTGTTGTGAGATTGAGGCTTTGGTAGTATTGTACACAGTTATTGATGTCAACAAAGGCCTGTTGTTCCAACACTTCACTTGATCTTGCACTAAAAACAGAGAGTCGTATCATCAGCATCCTGCACTAGTCCTCCATGCAGAAGTGATGATCCTATGTCGTTGACATAAAGTAGGAAAAGCACAGGACTGAGAATGGATCCCTGGGGAACACCGTACCTCAGTTCTATTGGTTTTGACGATTGATTTGATATTTGGACAACTTGGGATCTATGACTTAGAAATGAGCTAAGCCATTTAAGGCGCACGCCTCTGATGCCATGGGACCCAAGTCTGTCGAGCAGTATGCTATGGTCAACGCAGTCGAATGCTTTGGACAAGTCTAAGAAACACACTCATTGTGTGGTTCCGACATTCTATTCCCTCTACAATTCATATCGACAAGACTCACTACTGCGTCTGTCGTCGATTTGCCCTTTCTGAATCCAAATTGTTCATTTGAGAGCTGACTGTATTTGTCCAAAAATTGAAGCATTCTTATGAGAAAAAGCTTTTCAAAAACTTTGCTCAATACTGGCAAAATTGAGACAGGCCGATAGTTATTGATTGAAAAAATTGATCGTCTTTTTTAAAAATTGGAACAACTTTTGCAATTTTCAGGAGGGAGGGGAAAACTCCTGTTTGGAATGAAGAATTTACCAATTTATTTAAAGGTCTCACCAAATGCTTGCAGCATTGTTTGATGAGCCATGTGGACATTAGATTTAGATCATTTGACTTTTTAGCTGGGAGCTCCTGAATAATTCGGTGAAGCTCATCCTCAGTGACAGGCGTCAGCAACATTGAGGCTGCTGGACTCTGTCTTCGCGAGGGACGTACTTGCGGTTCAGACGGCCGAGGACTTTGCCCAACAGCAACGGATGCGAAAAATTCGTTAAACTGATTGGCAACCTCAGTTCCATCCTCCATAAGTATATTCCCATTTTTTAATTTTGATTTATTTTTTAACTTTTGTTTTATTGTTAATGATGTCCCAAGTTGTTTTTGAAATATTTTTAGAAGACAGAATAGATTTGGAGACATCGTATGCTTTCGCAGCTTGGATCACTTTCCGGTAAATATTTTTGTATTTTTTGAAGAATGTTTTGAAATTTTCATTACAAGTACGTTTGTTAATTTCAGAGAAAAATTTCACTTTCTCTCTCGAGATCAGAATACCTTTTGTGATCCATCTGTTTTTTGACGTTTTTTCGCAAATATTAATCGTTTTTGTAGGGCAGCATGTGTTAATATGGAAATTTAGGACGTCGTTAAATGTTTTGAACTGCTGCTCTACAGATTGAGAAGAGTGAAGGAAACTCCACTTTTCTGTTGACAGGGAAGTGTTGAGGTGAGCGATGTTTTCTGGCCTTGTGTCTCTTATTGTTTGGTTAATTTTGGGCTCCCTTTCAAGTTTCATTCCACTGACGACAGCTTCTTGCCCGTAGTGGTCAGATATAGCTGTGTTTACCACAGACCATAAAATACCATAAAATATTTTTTTATGCATTAGTAGTGATTGGATTGATGCCACGATTAAGAAATATAAACATGCCAAGGTATGAGAAGCCTGCTTTGGTAAAAAAGGATATATTTCTGACCCTCATAATCAACATCCGGTCTATGGAATTTATGGTGCTGTAGTAGCGTTCGTATTATTGCCCCGATCTAAAATATGTATGCATGCATAAGTCTGGAAAGTTTTCTTATACATTCATAGTCATGTACATTCGAACTAAATACTTGCGGAGCCGTAGTATATCGTTTACATTGTTTCCTGATCAATAAAATATATACATGTATAGGTCTCCTAAGTCTTCCCGGTGAAAAAACGATTACTTTCGGCAATCGTCATCAACTTCCGGTATATTATTTACGGTGCTGTAGCAACATATGGCACGATCAAGAAAAATATATACATGTATAGGTGTGGAAAGTTTTCTTCTGTGAAAAAGCGTCTACTTCCGACACACATACGTTGCTCTGAACAATCATAGTCAGCCAAAAAGCGACCACTTCTGAAAATTGTAATCCATATCCGGTCTAATCTATTTCCGTTATACGTACTCTGCTAAGACAAGTCTGTGAAACTTTACCTTTCTAGAACAGCAGGAAATTGAAAAATACAGTTTTTTCCGAGGAATTGTAACCCTATTTCATCCCAAAATAATTGTTCTTCATGAAAAGTCTGTACATCTTATATTGAGCGCTTACGCTACGTGTACTTCAAATTTCACCATTCTAGGCCATCGAAAAGTTAAAAAACCAAAATTTGATTTTTTCAATGGATTGCAACCCCTTTTAACCCCATAGTTTGTTGAACTTCATAAAAGTCTGTTTGTGTTTCTGTGTAAGTCATGAGGCACATGTGTGTGAAATTTAATTTTTTTGGACATTATAGGAAGCCGGAAAACAAAACCTTAATTCTTTTAGGGATTTCAACCCTATTACAGCCATTATATGTGCTTTATCTGCATGATTGTTATGTGGAGAGCACGTCACATATGTTTTTAAATTTCATAGTCGCAGGACATTGGGAAGACAAAAAACTAACTCTGCTTTTTATATATAGATATTATAACATCGTCTTGTGACCTGTTAGACCATAGAAAACTAACGTATTCCAGTGACTGAAAAGACATTGCTCCTATAGAGGTAATAAAAATATAGTCTAAAAATTATCAGATTCCAAAAACGCATAATTTAATTGGCTTTCTAATTAATTTGCAAAATAAAAGATCTCATTAATGAGTCTATAGCATAAAATGTTCCTATATGTTTTACAAAAAGGATGTAGATCGTTGTCTGATCTTTTAGTGATTACTAGAGTTATACCCAACCCTTGATTATAAAACCTTCTGAGATTTTTTAATCAAGAGTTATGCCTATCTTCTATGAAAATATAAATCTTGAGAGTACGATTCTATTGTTAACGTTCCTGTCGTTCCAACAATATTGCAAACAAACAATTTATTTATAAAAAGTAGTTATTTACACCGTTCTTTTAATATACTTACGGGACACCTAGTCTTGAACTTGAAAATATGCATAAACACTATTTGCAGTTACAGGACACTGTAATACAAACGATTTATAAGAACAATTCAATACTATTTCCAAAACAGAGTTCAAAATATTTTAGGCATGATGATTTTATTAATCCGCAAATGGTAGAGTGACCTTGTATTGCAAAAACTCATCGCATTATGATTCATTTTCATATTTATTAACTATTTGCTCAGTAATCTAAATAAATATATAGTCGTCCGAGCCAATTATTCACACGTTTGGTTGTTGATAGTAAAATTAAAAAAGTTAAATCAAAAATTGAGACTGTTGAAGGGCTGAATAAAAAGTGTTTTAACTGTGTCAATTTCATTTAGCCATCTTATATGAAAACATGTAACGCCAGCAATGGATATGTCCAAGGACTAAAAACTGTACACCTCAGAGTGCAGTTCTAGTGCTGACACCTTGTCATAATTGTATTGAGCCCTCATGGACTTCATCACAGCCGTATCCAAAAACTGGAATATAGCTCCTTCCCCTCTTAGAGAGATATAACAAAACTCCACTGCATAACTATTGGTATATTAATCCACTGTTTGGAAGTACATCTTGTATATATTATTTCTAATATAGCCTGTTTTAAAAAAGAACATTTCAGAGAAAACACTACAACTAAAATACATAATTATATGACGAAATAATGACAGTAATATATGACAAAACTATGGACATGGAAACAAAAATTGCATTAATAAAAACATTTATAACTATTAAATCAAAATTTACAACTTGCCTATTTAAAATTCTAAAGCTGCGTTTTAAAAACACAGACTTGATGAGGCCAGAAATAAAGCTACAGAGTCATGTAAAATAGATATAGATAGATAAATTTGCGAGGTAAACTAGTAACTAAAGGTAGCGGTCTGACTATAAACAAAAATGATCCCACAATAAAATATCTTCTGGAATTTGTGAAACGATTTGTAGATTTGATAGAAGCCTCTATGTTGAGCAATATGACTAATGTGGCAAATATTAGACAATTCTTCAAAAACCTTGAAGATATGTAACTATCATTTTGTAACAACTGATATATCACCTGGAACAAAATTAAATCCTGGTTTCTATCCAGTATGGTTTAAAAATGTAAGCCCACGAAGTTGCAAGTAATTAATTGTTTAATGATTGCATATCTCTCAATTCCACAGAGAAAATATTGAATATTGACATGCACCTGTACCGTAGTTGTAATTATTTATGCTGAATCGCGGTAGGAAGTAGGCTCTTTTGTTAACTAGACGCGGTGCGTGGACATTGTTTGTTGGTTAGACCGGTACATCAGCTGATCGAGATGACTACGGTGATACGTTCCGAGCCGGTTCCCGGAGAGAGGGGGACCAGTGTTGGAGTATTGACGACAGCGTACGGACGTCCACTAGAGAAGCAGTAGTTCTTCCTCTAATCTTATAGTTTGGATCTAGAGTAATTCTTTTAATCGGGTGTAAATTCAAATCAAGTTATTAATTTTCTTTAGTGCGTTTTTAGTTTCCTATCAGCCTCCATAGTCTTCAAAGTAGTAAGTCCAGTACCAGCGTTTAGTTAATATCTTTTTATTTTTATACTGATGTGATTAAATTTGTAAAGTTTCCCATATTACAGAGTCTGAGAATTAATTCAATTTTTTGAAGTTTTGTGAATTAAATTTTGCTCGTAAAGTTAATATCAAGTTTTGTGTTATATTGATTTTTGAGTATTTTGAGAAGAGAACTTTTTATTTTATTTTGTTAATTTAAACCATTTTTGGAGAAGTATACATTTTTAGTTTCATTTTAATTTTAATTCTTTTGATCAGACTCTTAATTAGATTTGATCGATTGTGAGAAGTTTTGGAGAAAATCAAATCTAAAGTTTGTAAACTTTGTTAAAATTTTGGGTGAACTTTAATTCGGAATAAATCAAGTATTTCCGAAAAGTTGTTTTGATTTATAAAGTATTAGCTCCAAAGTAATATAGCATATGTACTATAATAACGGTACATAATTTGCGCCACTCTGCTATTTCTTTTTGAGCATAAAAACTTGTTACAACAGGTTATTTACAGGAAAGAACTTGTAAACTTGCATAAACTTGTCGGATTCCTGCAAGTGTGTATAACTTGTATAAGACTTGTGTAAGACTTGTATAAACTTGAAAAATTGTGTATAAACCTGCATAATCTTGTGTAGTGTGTAAGACTTAGGACTTAGAACAGTATTGTGATTTTAGAATATTTGATTTATTTTAAGTAAATTATATTAAAAATAAAATGGAGCTAGCGCATGTGGATCTGTTGCTCAAAAGGAAATTAATATTTGAAATAAAATTTTAGGGGCGGAAATGCTTTTGAAAACGACACCGTCAGAATCTTAGAAAAATGTCGAGGTCCCTTTTGAAGTTAAATATAAGGGCCAGTGCTAGTAACCGGAAAGGGGGTATAAAATAATTATGGTTATAGAAAAGAGCAAGAACAATGAGGGCAGGAGATAGGAATATTGTGAGAGCTTCCTGTGTAAATCTTAAAAAGGTCCGGATGTGCCCAAGCTGGAATAACCCGGCCCGTTGTAAAAGTGTTTGTTTGTAAGAGTACATATCATAAAGTAAACTTTGTTAAAAATTTTGGGTGAACTTTAATTCGGAATAAATCAAGTATTTCCGAAAAGTTGTTTTGATTTATAAAGTATTAGCTCCAAAGTAATATAACATAATATGTACTATAATAACGGTACAAACCTACTAAAATATACAATGTTATGTTGTTTTGTTGGCTTCTCTAAAGCGTTCGATCGCGTTTACGCTCAAACTTGGTTAATTAAATAACGTACAGTGAAATTTCAAAACCTTTCTTGACCATTTTACTTCACCTACTTAAGTCAAGTGGTCGAGGTTCATTCAAAATCCAAAACATAACAAGCTATCGGTCAAATACTGGTGGTAGTGGTTGTGAGTGAGTAATCATGGATTATTTCGAGATTTCTGGTTTTGTTGGTATTAACAAGTGTCTGCGCTGTTGTTATACTACGAACATCACTTTATAATTCTGGTGCTATGCCAGGCATTTTAAAGCCTGTAAATCGGGTTATCATCACAATCCCAAGTCATTATTACAACGAATATCTTAACAAAAACATGACTCGGAAACACTGTACCATGCAAATAACATCCCATTTACATCGCCCTAGTGCCGGAAGAGAGCGTATGTGATGGTATAGACTAGCTTTTAGTGGGAGAAGCTTGAAGTATACCGGTAACACGTCCCGTAAACCGTCAAAAAGTTATAGTTCCAGAGTGTCCCGAGTAACCCATTACTCGTTTACGTGATTTTCGGTTCAAAAATTATTTGAACAAAATTTTTAGAGTAAAAATTGTCACAAAATCAAGCTTGTGGCTCAGGAAATACGTCACGCACTGGGGTGAATACCTTCAAGTTTTCATCTGCAAATAAATTGAGGTGCATTATGAGTAACCGGTTACTCGTGCTGATTATACAACTCCTGATACTAAACATAAAAACCAAGACAGAGGTCTTGGAGACTGATCTCTTTTTCGTCGTTTATGGGCAGGACTGTCATTCAAATCGAGAATAATGACTGTCCAAGTATGGGAAGGATAGTCCAGAAGTGTGCTTGGCAATCAACGCCGTATAAACGAAATGGAACCACTAATGGCCTGAACTACCCTCTTAGCATCAAGAAAAAGATTGCTCAAAAAAGAAGACCGTAGGATTTGGCAAAATTCCAGGAATCCTCGTGATAAAAACAACTTCAATAGAGCGGCGCGGGATTTGAAACGTTTGTTATCTAACTTCAATAATGAAAGGTTTCAGGTTTTTACTGCAAGTCTAACTCCTACAGAAGACACGAAATATTCAATGTGGAAAAACTACTAAACACATGACTAGTCCAAGAGTGCCGATTCCTCCGATTATCTTGCCAGGTTGTGGCTGGGCCAAGAACAACAAGGAGAAAGCTGAAGTATTCGCTACGCACTTACGCGATGTGTTCAAGCCCAGTGACTCAGCTCAAGCTCCTGACCCAGAAATTGAATACTTATCAGAATCACCTACCCAACTATCACTTCCTGTTCAGCCCTTTACTCCCTCTGAAGTAACTGAAAATAATTGTGAAACAATTGAAGCCGTACAAAGCTCCTGGGTATGACCTCATTACAGGAAGGATTTTAAAAGAACTGCCGAGGAAAGCTATTGACTTTTGTCTTCAACGCAATATTGAGAATTGAGCATTTTCCAGCACAGTGGAAATTATCGGAAATTGTCATGGTAGCTAAACCTGGGAAGCCTCCACATCAGGTTAGTTCTTATAGGCCCATAAGTCTATTGCCTGTGACATCAAAAGTTTTTGAGAAGCTTTTTCTAAAACGATTTCAGCAAGTTATTGATAGCGGCAACCTTATCCCCAAACCATCAGTTTAGTTTCCGCCAGAAGCACTCTACCATTGAGCAGATTCATCGTGTGGTCAATGTAGTGAAGGAAGATCTGGAAGCAAAAAGATACTGCTCGGCTGTTTTTCTTGATATCAGTCAGGCTTTTGATAAAGTTTGGCATGAGGGTCTCCTCTATAAATTAAAACTACTAGTTCCTCATTCTTTCTTTAATGTCATCAAGTCCTATTTGTCAAACAGGTTTTTTCGAGTCAAATTTCAAGACGAATACTCCGACCTCCACAAAATTGAGGCGGGCGTTCCACAAGGCAGTGTATTGGGTCCCATCTTCTACACCCTCTTCACATCTGACATACCTGTACGAGCCGATGTCACCATGGCCACCTTTGCTGATGATTCCGCTATACTAGCCTCCCATGAAGTCCCAGGAACTGCATCCCAACGACTACAATCTGAGCTGGATGACTTGTCGGAGTGGCTTGTGAGATGGAGGGTGAAGGTTAATGAAACCAAGTCCACTCATGTAACTTTCACAAACAAGGCCTGCTAACTGCCCACCTGTCTCTCTTAATAATGTCCTCCTCCCCCAATCTGAAGAAGTGAAATATCTGGGTATGCATCTAGACCGAAAACTAACTTGGCGTTCTCATATCTGGCACAAAAGATTATTTTTAAACTCAAAATTCAAAACAATATCCTGGCTTTTAAACAAGAGGTCGAAATTATCATTAAGAAATAAGTTGTTAGTATACAAGGTGATTTTGTTTGGACTTATGCTATACAGCTTTGGGGTACAGCCAGTAACTCCAACATCGAAATTCTCCAACGTTTTCAGTCTAAAGTCCTTCGGAATCCTGGGAGCTCCGTAGTATATAACTATCAATTAATACATCAAGATACCAAAATTCCCACAGTAAAAGAGGAAATAACTCGCTACAGCAAGAAGTACCAAGACAAGCTGTATTCTCATCCGAACTACCTTGCGATGAACCTGTTGGATAATAGTGCGTCAGTTACACGTCTGAAGAGACACTCAATTCTGGACTTACCTCTTAGGTTCTAATTTTAAACTTTCTTGTTTATTTGTGTTAGCTCTATCGCTGGATAGAGTGTAACTCGTGTTAATTTATAATTTTATCTAATTTACTTACTGTTCTAAGAATGTCTGAACAGATTGTAAATAAAATTGTCAAAAAAAAGTATGGGAAGAATGACAAAATACAAGAAGAATAATCCTTTAAATGTTTACATCTTGTTGCTCCCAGTGCTTTAATCGTTTCATCATGTTTGGTTATACCAAGTTCATTTCTCACTGCTAATCAGATATCCGATAATAAATAAACATTTCAGAGGTCTTATCATGAATGTCTCCGCCCATTAGTGTAAAATTCCAATGTCTTAAGATTAAACGAGTTTGAATGCTATATATATATATATATATATATATATATATATATATATATATATATATATATATATATATATATATATTTATTTATTTATTTATTTATTTATTTATTTATTTATATTATAGTATTTCACTTATTTAAATGAAAAACGAAGATATAAAGCTTCTATATTTCGTGGGATTTGATACCCATATTATATACCAATAAAATTTGTATCAATGGCAATAGCCGAATTTTATTTTTTTCAATAAACATTGAATTATAAAATTATTATATATTACATAATATATACATAAAATTATATATAATTCCCTTTCCAAAAACTCTAGGCCAATTTTGGCCCTTGGCTAGTAGATACATACATAGGTACCGTTTCTCACCGGTCGTACTCTCAAGACACGGAAATGAAACTTCGGGCTTCACTCTTACACTACCGATCCACCGGTTAATATTCAAGAGTGGACCAAACCGACCAATAAAATCTGTTATTCCAGTTTTAATTTTAACCAATCAGGATAGAGCTACATCATCAGCTGCTTGGACACCAGCTCGCTTCTCCATTCTACATCCCATCCATCAATCCATTGCATTCCATTATTTGACTCGGTGTCGTCGTTGTGTCAAGTGTTGTGATTGTATCAGAAGTGAATACGCCGAGAAACTCATTTCATTGTTTGTAAGTAAATTAAGTTATACGCCCTGTTGTAATGTGATATAATTGTTTTACTTTCGAATTACCATTTTAATTTGTGCTCATATTATTTTTAAAACTGTGTTTAACATTACAAATCTAGTTTTACACCCTGTATAGCCTAAAGTTAATGATTTGCAATTAAAAAAACAGAATATATAAATTATAAGAAAACCATTAGTAGTTTTTTTTATCCAATTACAGAATGACATAGAAGATTTTAAGGTATAGGCCTAGACTTAGTAGTAAACTTGAAATCTAGTCTTAGCCTATTTTGTTGAAGTGTAAACCGGCTGGGCCTAGTCTAAAAAATTGTAAATGTTTATATTATCCACTCCATAATATTTGCTGTTTTTTTTTCAAAAGGAAACCCCTTAAAAGTACCTTTAAATACTAATATAAGCAGTTAAATTTTGGGAAGACTGATATTGTTTGTCTTGTAAAAGGATTTAATAGTTAAATAGTAATGCCTCTGGCTATCAGCACGGGCTGTGGTAGGTGCTCTGCGCTGATGGCGACGAATGAAAAACATCCCTCGAGATAGTACCATCAGTACTCCATAGTATAAAATTTGAAAAGGCTGATCTCTAATATTTGAGTACTAAAAATATTACAAACTTGCTTGGGTAGGGTATGATAAGCGGACCCGGTTTTTTATATCGATATTGGCAAACGATATGACTTAATCATAACCATTGATATAATCAATCGATACTGATTAATTATTTTAAACTATTAACTTAAATAATTTATATCTATAGCTAGCTGTAAACACTAAAATAATACACGTAGGATAATATTTCAATTTTATATAAGTAATTCTGATTATTAAAAATGGCAGTCAATTTTAGAAAACTACACGACGTTGCTTTTTCGTGGCTTGAACATGTTGGACTCGTACCGAAAAACTCATTATGTGAAATTTGTGGGAAAGAAACAACTGTAAGCTTAACTGTGAGAGTAGTAAATATGGTCATCTTCACTTTTCCTAATTTTGGTTATAATAATTTGTTTGATCACTGTAAATATTAAATTCATATTTTAATTTAAAACATATGATTGTTATTGAGGACTATAGGTACTTTTATATCGATTGATAGTCTATGATTTGAGATGCGAATATTAGGTATCGATGACTATATTCTTCGATATAAAAAACCGGGTCCGCTTATCGTACCCTACCCACTTGCTTTATCATATTGGTATCTATGAGGTTAAAGGCCGACCCTATAAATCACGAATTTGATGTTATCAATGTATTCTGCTCATCCTCCTGAAAAAAATATACATGATTTTGGGGGGGTTGCAAATAACAAATAATATGGTTTTAGGGTGTTTATTCATAAATAGTTAAGTTTTAATGATCTGTTTGTGTTTTGTGTCTGGATATCTGTTTACTTCAATGTTAAGTATTTGGCAGCTGGGGGGGAGATAGCGTATCCTGGGCTGTAGTTAGTGCTTCACAAGATATCGTGTACTGTAGTTCGGATCGAAGTGAGTGCGTGTCAATCATGGATCAACCATCAACTAGTTTGAAGAATGTTGTGTGTCATAGTGTTTTGTCAGGTATGTTAGGAGTATTCGTTTTGAACAAAATGAGATTATTTCCTTTTTAATAGAACATGGAATTTTTAATAATGAGTGTATTTTCGTTGTATTACATTTCAAGTTATATTTCTGATCAGCCCCTCTAGAATTTGATATTTTACTGATAGGTACTATCTTGAGGGATGTTTTTCTTTTGTTGACATCAGCAAGGGCTGTGGCAGCACCTTTGGCCGGAGGCACTCGTCTCAAACCGATAACAACTAATTAATGTGTAGCTCGAAATTAAAGAAAACATTGTTTATCTGGGTCAGAATTCTGCTCATTTTAGTATTATTTTTCATTTACGTTTCCAAAGATGGCACCACATCCAATGACTTCATCTCAAGGTTAAATCACGGGTCACGAAAGGTCACGTGATGCTCAACGTGGATATACAACATGGAAATATTGCTCTGCATGTGAAAAGCTGTTCTATTCTTTATGTTCTACAACTTCGTTATTTATCATTTCTACCCCGTCAAACCTTATATTGTTTTGTTCTGTAGAACGATTCCAATAAGTTAATAAGTGAAACTCGTATTATGCCGCTCCAGCCGTTACTTTTACAATTACCACCATATTCTACATAACAGGGCAATGGCCGCTATTGGCTACTGTAGAAGTATACAAAGAATTTAATTCACTTTAAGAAGTAAAAGAAAACAACACTACGTATTTTCTGTCTATTCTGACTCAATAATAAGTAATGTACATTAAAGTTCCCTCATGACACTACCTTTACATTGAATATGCAGTAAAACATCACTTATTAGCTCCACAATGAGAATAACAAAGAACAAACTTCATTATGGAAGTAGAAGCTGAGACCAAAATGGCTGCAGAATAACACGCGGCCACCAACACAATCAAATCATAGTTTGAATCATTGATATCATTCATATTCATGACCATTTAAAAATACTGAATTAAAAATATTGGACCAAATTATGTAATAGGTAGTTCAAGTAACAATATATAGTTTTGCTGGTTATAAATCTTAAAAATAAATATGTTATTGATATATGAAAAACTATCTATAGGCTATTTATAAAATGTTACAAACATAACAATAACATTTAAGTACCTTGTACTATTTTCAAGGATAAACATCTCTGACTCCTTGTGAAACAAGGATCACACATATGTCATTGTTCTTGCCGCCATTTTAATTCAATAACCAAACACGGTTTCATTTTCAATTATTTTTAAACACGATTTTACTCTGAACTAACTTTGAGCATTGATATTTGAGCTGAATTACGTTCTAAAATCTAGGCTTTTTAAACAAAAGGTCGCTTATTAACTTTGAAAAATAGAACAATCACCGATTAATCGATTGCAACGAAGTATATGTGTAAAATATTTGCTGTTATCCACGCTAATTAACTTTCTACTTACTTTAGTCCGAAGAGACTACGGAGATTGACAGGTGTTCAGATCGTGGTTCAAACACACGTATCGAATTTTAAAGTCGGTGCAAACAGCAAATGAAAATTACAAATATCGTTTATTTATGTGGAAAGGTTTCGTTGTTAGTTGTTAACAGATAAAAACATGTTGAAATTTTAATTAAACATTCGCCCCTTAATGGAAAGTAATCCATGGTGCAGAGTAAGGAGGAAAGGAGAAAAAAACCACTATATTACATAATATCTTTGACGTACATAGATTTCTATTTTTATTTCATTATTTTCTACTTAAAATACACTGGCTTTGATCACATAACAGGTGTCAATCAAGCAATCCATCAGGTTCGCAAGAACCGAGCAGAATTACACTTGTTAACAGTCACACCTCTCTAGCGCGTATGTCCACTCACCAGTCTGTATTATATGTATTTTTTATGTTATTATTTTTTATTTTCAAATTTACAACCTGTCTAGGTATTGACAATTGTAAATAAACCGTTGGTGACAACTCTATTTAACCGTAGTAACTAGAAGCTGGGAAAAGTATGTATGTTAACGGATACGTCGACTCTGATTGGTCGAATAGTGAACGACCAATCAGGTTAAGCCACCTCCTACCTATATAAGCATGTTAACAGTTCACTCTATATATTCTATCTCCACGTACATGCGCGTTGGACGGTCCGTGACTTTTTAACACGATATCACGTGTAACCGTCTGTTTTACGACTTTAAAACGGTATTTAACGTGTACCTAGTCGTTTCTTCTGTACACCCGTAATGGTAACGAGTCTTTTTACGTGAAATAAACATTTTCAAGTGTAACTTTTGGCTCTCAGCGATACGTGATGTATGATGTATGTGATGATGACCCTGGTTCTTGGAGAAGACCCAAGTGTATATATGAAAATATATGGAATTCTGTAATATCGATGAATTAGAAAATTAACGTCTATGTAAATTTAATGTTTTTTTTTTTTTTTGATGTGGTGGGGGGTGGAATAAATATGTCATGTTGTCGGGTAAATAAAAAAAATACATTTATCATGTATTAATTGCTTTAGAAATTTGAATAAATGAACAAAAGAATTGTAAAGATCCTGGAATTTTATATTATTAAAAAACTTTATAAATAGGTGATATCAATATAAAACAAGTCGAATTAACTAATTAGAATTAACATCTATGTAAATTTATTGTTTTTTTTTTTATATAAATATGCCATGTTATCGGGTAAGTAAAAATAAAATTACAATTATCATGTGTTGATTGCTTTTGAAATTTGAATATATCAACAAAAGAATTGTAAAGATCCTGGAATTTTGTATAATTAAAAAACTATAAATAGGTAATTTCAATATAAAACAAGTCGAGAGCTGCTCTTGTTATAATATACAATAACAGAATTTCACTGTTTACACAACTGAAAGCGGTTAAATAAGTGAAAACGAACAAGTTTTTGGTGGCCTTTGGAAAGGCCGTTTGTGCGGAGCGGGCTCGCTCGTTGCGGCAACAGGAGCCTGACGGCGATCTGGATCTCCCGCGACGTGATGGTCGACCGCTTGTTGTAGTGGGCCAGGCGAGAGGCTTCGGCGGCTATCTAGGCTTCTAAAATCATATTATAGTGAAACTATACTTTTATATGTAAAAGAAATGTATTTATTTCAAATTCAGATATTTCAGATTTCTTGGTTAAACTATTTATGATGAAGATGTGAAATATGTTGTATTGCCGTATATAAATAAATAAATATGGCCTAGATACATAAAATAAAAACAAAACTTAAACTCTGAGCAGCGTAGTACTTACGATTACTTTAGCCAATCTGAAATAGTATTTCTGCAGGTAATGATGTGGTCAAAACTACATTTATTAATTAAAAAGTCATAGTTTGTTTTATTTCAATGAAAATAGTACAGGATTTTTTTTATATTTACAATACCAAATTTAGAATGTTCAAAAGTTTCCCAGAGTGTGTTTTTTGCAATGTTGTATTTGTTCTGACTTTTCTTGCAGCAAAACACTATTTGATTTCCACCATTAAATCTCTTCGCTACAAACAGGATATGCTACTTTGGATTTAAAAGAGCAAGGTCATTATTTTTTAACCATTTAAAACAATGTACAATGTTTAAAAATACATTTTAAGGCAATAATTGCATGGTCATTGCCATTGTTCTTGCCAATGTCACTAGCCTACTCAGTAGATAAACGATATAAAAACAGCTGGCAATGATATACTATAAATATGTATAGATCAAATGTATTCGATAGTATCACTATTTATAATCGATAATCATGATTCGATTGTGTTGATGGCCACTTATTTTACTGCAGCCAAGGTAGCTCATGGGTAGCCTATCAGCAGTGTTATTCTTTATTTCAACAGCATCTGTCAATTCAATACAACAGTAGTATAATGTAAAATAATTTACATTATACAATTTATGTAATAATATATCTAGCAACACTCGTGTAATATATATGAGTATACATTTTATTATACATTTCAATTATAATGCATTAGTAATAAAAATAGCCTATTAACAAAATAGACATTACAAAATATAAGGCAAGCATTTGCAACAACTACAGAACAATAACAACTGATAAATATTGATAAATTTTCTATAAATGAAAACAAGGGCATAGTTTTGCAATAACTTTGAAAACAATAACGAGGATAAAAACAAATTAGGGTGCATTAACAATTAATAGTGGAAAATTATTATCAGAGTATGCGCTGTGTGCATGTGGATGTGCACATGTGAATGTATTTAATGAAGGAGGGTCAGCATATGATACATGAAAGGGCCAATTTTCACAAGGAAGAAGTCCATGTACTCAAAGATAGAGTTTGCCTATTTCTGCATCCTTAGCAGAGGACTGTTCCTGGGACAGTTTGTCAAGATGATTAAACCTTCATAAAAATATGTATTGTAATTTTTTACCATAGCATAGTTTGTGTAAACTAGGCTATATTTTTAGTTTATACGTATAATTTACTTGAAATCTACATCTCAACAAAATAACTTTATTCATTGATAAACGTGATTTTATTGTATTTTAAAATTAAAAGTATTTTTGTTTGATCTTTGAGCAAACCCTTTCGAAGGTTAGCATGGTCAGTGTCATCTTAACTATCCTGCATAATTGAGAGTTAACTGTATTTTGTGCAAAGATTAAATTACTAAGTTTGTCACATACCATTCATGATTGCCAAATATATATATATAATGTTATTAAGAACTGCATCGCTAATTTCAAAAAAACGGCGGACATCTAAGTAAGTGTAGGATTGGCAATATCTAGTGTGGAGTTATTCAATTTAAATTGATTTTTTTATGTCAAGAAGATCTGTTCAAAGGCCTAGTTCTTTTCATCATTTAAGTTTTACAATTATTTCAATTTGAAGTTAAATTTATTGTGTGTTTTAATGGTCAAAGTAATTGCTTTAGGATTTGTCAGTATTTTTATTACATTAAGATAAATAATATTACAACGGTTTGTTTCAGCAAAATGAATGCCTGAAGAAGAAGACGGATTGCATGTCAGTAATAACTTAGGAACAGCTCACAAACATGGCTCCTGTGCCCCTTGAAGGCCATCAGACTCCTGTTGGCAACAATGTCCCACAGGAGGGGGCCAGGGGAGGCTCCATATCTCTTGGGGTCCTCATCGACTTCATCGTGCAAAGAACCTACCATGAGCTCACAGTGTTGGCGGAACTGTAAGTTTTCTTATCTCACTTGATTCTGTTTTTTATTATGTAATACTTCATGATAATATATGGCAGCCAATAATGAACAAAATACATTACACAATATTATTCAATATAATGAATTAAATATAAAACAATAAATACTCTGGTAAAAAACAGAATGAATTGATAGTGACTTCCATATTTCCAACTCTATTTTTCAATTTGGCAAAATGATTCAAACATACATTATTATTACATAATATTCACAATATTCTGCCTCTTTGATAAAGGCAATTTTCATTTATTCAATGACAACACGATTTACATGGCAATACTAGGTATGTAATCTCTAAACAGAATTAGGTATTGCATACTATTTGCCACACAATCTTTATATTATGGTTTCAAGGTACTGTATATTTTTACTTAAGAGGACGCAGTAGCAGTACCATATGTCCAATGTTAATTTCAGTTGTCCTGACCTTATTTTTAATCAGATTAGTACGATTTTTATATCATTTTACTCACTAAAGCATTGTCTAGGGTATCCAGTGATTACTTTTCCAAAGAACAAAATTGAAAATTTGTTAAATAGAATTTTGTAATTGGTTTTTAATTGATTTTATTCACAATTACTTAATTTTAAAATAAATAAAGTTTTGGTTACTGGATTCACTTTTTAGGTACATAAGCTTCAAAATATGTTTTATTTTGTAAAATTATCTTGCCTAGGTACTTCAGGAGAACTGTTTAAAACTTTAATTGATTGTCTCTGATCCGTGCCTGGGAGTCTAGATTAAAACTTCTTGTAGTGCAGTCATTGAAGCGAAAAAATACGGTCTTACCTCCGAATTTTTTTACTGTGAACCGATTTGAATGAAATTTTAGAATTAGGCTCATCTTACCCTTAACTTCAAAAGTGAAAATGATCTGAACTCCGCCTATTATTTTTAAGGGGTGTAAACAACCCCTTAATGGAAAAATTGAAATTGAGCCATTTTATCGCTAGAAAACATGTATAATAGTAAGTGGTGAAATTGTAAAGTGTTTTCTAACACAATTACCTCATATTAAAATCATTTTCAACCCCTTGAAAATCTTACAACCTTTGCAAACAACCCCTAAATTAAAAAATCACAAAAAAATACTTTGGTATGACATAAAAAGATGTAAGTATAGAATAAGTAATATTTTATATTCTCTATAATAATTATCAAATTTTTAACCCCCTTTCAACCCTTGAAAACTACCCCTTGATAAAAAATAAAAAAATTTTTTTTTGAAAAATAAAAAGGATTTAAATACTATTCCACACTCTCAAAATGATTATCATATTCTTAAGCTTTTCTACCCTTAAAACTACCCCTAAATTAAAACAGTAAATATATATGATTATATATTTAAAAATAATTAAATTTAGAGTAAAAAATTACCATTTATTGAATAAATTATTTACAAATTATATAAAATTCACTCAAATGTGTTATATATACATATAAGAACGTTGGTATGTATTCATGCCTACGTTTCAAAAATTTGTGAGCCATATTATGTATATATGTACACAATTACAATAGTTTTGGGTCTCTATTATACTGCGTACTTTCACATTGCTCCAGATATTCACACTCCGAAACTTTCAGTTACTAAGTAGAAAAAAATATTATAAGTTTTTGGACCATAACTCCTTCAATTTTCATGCTATCACAATTTATAAAAAACCATTGTAAAGGTAATTAAGAGAGCTACAACATCCTTCATTGCAATATGTAGTAAAAAAACCTTTTTCTCAAACGGTGAAGGGTTAAAGGGCTTAAGAGAGGCTGTGATTGCGCTGCCACGCGCTCTTTAAACAATCATTTCTCCGTCAATTTTTGTTTGACAGAAAAAACAAAAAACCCAAATTGTTTGTCAGAAAAATACCTAAATTTTTCATTCTTACACTTTTATACGTATATGTCGTCATTTTGGAGATATTATGAAAAAAGGTGGTTTTTTAAAATTTGAATTTTTTTTTTCAATCGTTACTTTTTTGAAAAATATGTGTTCTGAAGCAGCCAAACTGATATAACCTATCAAACTCTTCATAATAAAGTTAATTCTAGGCGGAATACGATTAATTTTAATTTTGGTGGAAATGGCACTTATGAAACCCATTGATTTAAAAGTAAAAAACATTAGATGCTCCTCTTATTTGCAATACAGCTCACTTATTTTACGTGCAAAAGACTTTTAATAGTGTTCATTTTAAAGCTTATTTCAAGCACTACAAAACCCTTTTTTATGATAATGCCTAAAATGCATCTGCTCGCCGCTAGATGGCATTGACCACATCGATTAAATTTCAGACACAATAAAAAACTCCTTTGATCTTTAATATCTAGCTTAATATTGCACTTAGAATACTTTATAAAAACCCAAATTGTTTATTTATTTACCTGCTACAATTTTGTTATTTATAATATTTTTAATAAAACGTATATTTTTGGAGATATTTGCAAAAAACCGATGAAAACGTGAAAAAAATGCGAATTTTTAATTGCCAATAACTTGAAAATTATTGGATTTTTCGAAAAACTGTATAGATGATTTTTTGCTTAAAATTAGGCCTACTATCGATATCCGAGGTTATTTAGAAGAAAAAACAATTCACCCCCGAGAAGGGGTGGCAACTACCCCCAGGGTGGTTGCGGAGTTCAAATCATTTTCACTTTTGAAGTTAAGGGTTAAGATGGACCGAATTCCAAAATTGTATGCAATTCGGTTCACAGTAAAAAAATTCGGACCAATAATGCTTCAATGACTGCACTATTGGGAAATTCACCAGGTTATTTTTGGTGCTAAAATTCAATTGTCTTAATATTATTTTGTTTAAAATATATTGCATGAACTGTTTTTCACAATATATACGGATAATAACAATAAATATGTTGTGAGGAAAATATTCAATTACATTATAATAATAGAATAGTTAAACAAGTTACCAAGTCAAGAGCTTGACAACATTGTCACTGAGTTATGAACGATATGTTGAAATGTGGTACTCCTCACTCGGTTCCTTTATACCCGAGAGAAGACGGAAGATATGCGCACAAATGCTGGGTTTGACAACCGAGGAGCAGTGGCTTTTCGGATTTCTCGCAAAATCACACCCACCCACCAATTGCATCGTCACCTTGCTTGAATGACTCATTCTGAACTCTATAGGATTACTTAGCACAGGTGCCATTACTATTATTGATATCATCAACAATCGAGTGCAATTTTTTCAAACTATAAAATTTGGTTTACTTTACCTTGTATTACACAAACACATTTACACTCAATATACAGGGTGATCCATGACGATAAGCAGAAACCATGAGAGCTATGATACAAACACATGATCTATTAGTTAGATATAGTAAATAAGCTGACATAATTATTCAATAAAATTATTTTTTGTAACTTGTGGTTAGTAGATAAATATGAATAGATAAAGTCAATATGTTTGATACTCTATGAATCTAGATTTCTTTATTTAAATGTGATACCAAATTAAAATATAACTCTTTACTTTCTTGGATTATGAATACACCTCAATATTTTTTCCTACTTAACTTGTTCTTGCAAATATTATTTAAGACAAAAAAATATGATACAATGCGATGTTTTTCAGATTACCACGTAAAACTGACATCGAAAGAAAGATTGAAATCTACACATTTTCTGCTCGTACAAGGCAATTGTTTGTCAGACTGCTGGCTCTTGTCAAATGGGCCAACAGTGCCTCGAAAGTGGACAAGTCTGCTGTAAGTACTGATCATTTATTCAGAACATTCCTACTTTTACCATTTGAATAATAGATTTATTTATATGAAAGTTTTGTATACTATCTTAGTAACTCTATGATGTAGGCCTAAATATTTATAGTTTCTATGTAAGTTGTTACATTTTTCAAATCTTTTTGGGTGAAGTGAATAAAAAAAACTACCCACACTACACTAGTGGTTAGCATCTAGTGTTAGACTCTTCCTCGGAACCAAGAGAATAAACAAGTGCTAGAGCTAAAATAATTGTTTATTCGTTTAATTTTTTCAGAATTGGATACATGTATTTTCCAAATATCATGGAATGTTAAAGAAAAATTACAAGGCGTACAATGTTACATCAAAACATTATTGAATGACACAGATATGAAGGAAAGAATTTTAAATGTGTGGTGGGATTGAACCGTCAAGTTGCATTTTAGTTGCTCCTTTTCTATCTCTTGCAGTTACAGTTTTAATACTGCCTAGTTTGTGTTTTTGTCTATATTGAATGTTACAGATTTCAGTAATATCCCAAAAAGTACTCACTCCAAAGTATGTCATCGATTGTACATGAATGATACCCATATCAAATGCCAAAATGTTTAACTTAATGTAATTTTATTAAACTGCAGATTGTAATGTAATTTTATTTAAATTGCAGATTTATGTGTTTTAACAAGTTATTAAGCCAGTATCAACCCACTAGCTATAGTTTTTGTTTACTAAATTTCTATACTTTCAGAACAAGCTTCAATTAACTTCGTGTTTATGTGTTTTAGTGACATTTTATTTCTACTCTAAAGAATTATTCTGTAATATAAAATAGTTGTGTAAAAAATTCTAAAATGTTAGTTTTTTATCAACTTTGTCAAAGATAAATGGATCTTTTAGATAACGGGCATCAGACCGCAAAGTCCATTTGTCATGCATTGTTTTCGTGCCAAGATACAAGATCTTTATTGGCCATTACATAATTTTCACAATTATAATAAGATTTGTAAGATGTACAACATTCACAACTTGAATGAATAAAAAACTTTGTTTTTAAGCCAATTTGCCACTAATACTTTAAATTTCTTAATGGATCGTTTTTAAGCCAATTTGCCACTAATACTTTAAATTTCTTAATGGATCAAAATCTTACAGATAATTGTAACTTATTATACAGCAGATATTGCTGATAGCTATACTTTTTGTGAGACTTAGCCTAACGTTTGGTGTAACCAATTTATGCTTTTGACAAATGTTATAATCATGTAAATTAAAGTGAGAAGTAAAATCATTCATGTTTTCTTTGATAAAAGCAAGTTTTCTTGATAAATATAAATATTAGTTAGGGTCATAATTTTAAGCTTAGAGAAACTGCCTCTACATGACCCACAAGAGGGTAAGGCATCACTAATACTTATTGCTTTCTTTTGGCAGAGAAAATCTTTCTTAGCAGAGCTGCAGTTTCCCAAAGTGTCTATAACTGTCTGTGATGTGTTGAAAGCCTACTTGACAATTAGATATGTCATAGGCTATAATTCCATTTATCTTAAAAAGAAATTATGGCGTAAATAACATTCATTAATACTTATGCATTATGTATACCAACTACACTTACTTTTAGTGGCCTATATTTTCGAATTAAACTAACGAAAATGTCCCCAACTACTGTCCCACTTGTGTATTAACCTATTCTAACTAACCATTGCTGCAACTAGTTGTGTCCTTATTTTAATCCTACCCAGGGCAAATATATTGGTCTTCGAAAAAAAAATCTGAAAATATAACCTTACTACCTGACTGTAACACATGTACTAACCTACTCCATACAAGGACCAACCACCCTACCCGAACATCAAATGACCTGTCCGAGAGCCAACCAACCTATCCTATCCGATGGATAACCAGTATCCAGATGTATCAGTCGAAAATAACAATGAGTCTGTTAAGATTAAACTAATTACTAAAATTCGCATTACACCATTTGCAGCATATAATGGCCTTTCTGGACAAGCAGTCAATGTTGTTTGTGGATACGGCTGACATGTTGGCACGCATGTCTCGTGATACCCTGGTACAGGCTAGGCTACCTAACTTCCACATCCCAGCAGCTGTAGAGGTGCTCACCACAGGCACGTACTCTCGCCTCCCATCCTGCATCAGGGTGAGTACATCTTCTGTCAACAAAAAACTCGTTAAATGTTGCAGAATACCCAGTTTGAAAGTTGTATTGTAGGAATTTTTCTTAATTATTCATATATATATGAATATATGTATATGTTTATATGCTTATTTTTTTGTCTAACAGTTACAGTACAATACCTAATATTGTTACAATACTTTTCAGATATAGGTTAGTACTAAAATTAACTAGTCTTATGTTTTGAAATTTGTATTAAATGACTAGCTTAAATTAACCCTTTGAGTGCCGTAGCGTTTTGCTATATGGTATGCATAAAATGCCGAGTGAAAATGCCTGATTCTGCAAGGGTCTGCTTAAAAATTCATAACAAATTTATTTATTGGTAAAATGTCTTGGGTTTTTGTTTTTTTTTTTAGATAAATATATTTTCTTTATACATGTAATACATTGATCACTTATTTAACGTTTTTATACAAATAAAAAAATAATTAACAAAAACTTTATGAGCAAAAACATTTTGTTTTTTATTTTGACACAACTTAGTGTTATTGAAATATTTTATTTCACTTTTAGTTATTCTATCTTATACTCCATTTATTTCTTTACAAAAAGACATATAAATATTTTTTTTATACTTATAAATAAAGTTTGGAAAATAAATATGAAAATATGAACCACTACAAAATTAAAAATTTTCTAACCTAACCTAACACTCTGCGTATTGTCTACACTGATAATGCTTAAATCTAATGCCTGCAATACTAGGTCTTCATTGTCAGCAATGTTTTTACGACTCATTGTTTATAAATTAATATCACTGAACAAACACAAAAATATAAAAACTATACAAACGTATTTAGTAAAGTACTAGATGCTTACGATCGCCGGCCGTCATTGTTCTACTTACACACAGACTAGAACAACAAAAACAAACGAAATAATTTGAAGATACTAACACTACAAACCCATTTACACTTAAAAGCTTTCAATATCATTTGTGAAATAAACAGCAGCGCAAACAAAAACACGTGACGGCTCGTCCGCATAGCGGCCGATTCTAAACGCGACTAACGCGTTCACTTTACAACCGCCGTAAAAATCAGAATCTGACCAAAATGCAAGAAAACCTACATCAAAAGTTATGTTGAAGCTTTTGGAATGCGTATGTATAGTCATTGAGCCAATGTAGATAAATACTATATAAAATATAAGCGTTACTGCAGAAGTCGCTAACAGCGATTCTGGCATTTCTTGCATATAATGCGGGATCGCTGACAGCAATGCTCCGGCACTCAAAGGGTTAAGTTAGTTTACATATAGCCTATTACTTTTAGCCTAGACTAGTGTGATTTCATTTTAAAGATACATTAATAACAGCTGTTCTGTAATAAGACTACTCACTTTTGTGCTTTCCTTCATTTATATTCTGTAATTACAAAAGTCTTCATATGACTTTTCAGTGGTATTCAGCCCAACTGCGTATTATAATACCCTTTCAAGAAATTCTTGTTGTTCCTGTTTCGTAACTTAGTTTGGATTATATATTTTTGTTTAATATTTTGATAGGAATCTGATTTTTAATAATATTTGGAAGCTGTATTATGCCATACCAAGATTTCATGTAAGTTTAAAATATGAAGTCTATAGACCTTACAGGTATAACTCTTTGGATTGAGTAACATATGTTTATGAATATGTAATAGGATAAATATTTTATGATTACAAGTATGCACACCATAAAAATAGTAAAAGATTTTTTAGTAAGGTAACAATTTTAGTAAATTATGTTAGTTTATTATTATTGAGTTACTCAAAAAATATCAAAATTGTGGAATTTGCTTTTTCTGCGCGTGACATTTCATAAAGCAGTTTGTAATATCGCAAATCAAAAAAATTATGTTATTTAGTTTAAATACTTAATAAATTAATTTTTTTTGTCAATCTCACTGATTTGTATGATTCCAGGAAAGGATAGTGCCTCCAGATCCTATAACCCCAAGTGAACGTAGAGCCACACTACATCGTCTAAACCAAGTGATCCAACATCGGCTGGTCACAGGCAACCTCCTCCCTCAGATGAGGAACCTCAAGGTAACCGATCTCATAGTAGAGTAAGTAAAATGGGGTTATTGAACTTAAGTTGGGGGGAGGGGTAATAAAAAGTTGTAAACTATTATATCAAAATCTATTCATTTTTACATCATAACATTAAAAATTGACATCAACCCATCAGTCTTAACTGATATTTTAAGCACTTAATCAGCAATTAAAACAGTTGAAATTACAGTGTTTTACTTAAACTTGAACAATATAATGTTCTCTATTAAAATTAAATATGAGTTTTGTCTTAGTTCTTTTATAATACACCACATATGATAATCATATATGCCAGATGGTTGTGTGTGTGTGGATTTCTTATTAAAATATAACAGATTTGTCATAAGTAATGTGTTTAAGTCATACTAATTATATGTATACCTTAAAGTATAGTTTCCATTTATAGCTTTAACTTACAACTTGTATATATGAAAAATGTGTACAATATTTTGTGCTATGAAATCATTCATTGCCACTTATGTTTGGTAATTCAAAAATGTAATGAAGTTGTGTGGTAACTTCAATTCAATAGTTATTTAAGAACTCCTTGGTCACTGCCAAATTTTCATTTAGGTAGAAATATTAGTGTTATTTTTTTTATTCAACAATTAGTTTCATTTATAAACAAACCAATTCTTCTGATATTTGCTTTATTTTAATATTTTATCGAGGTTATAAATAAATAGTAATGCAACTTGAAAAAGTTTGCAAGGAATTGATCAATTATTTTATTCTTTTCACCCCAATATATTAAACATAAGATAAACTACAGTTATTTTAATATACCACCCACTAGTAGTAATAATAATTTATTGATTATTAATAAATAACTGACTATTATCCTTCGCAGGATTTGTCCATATCTGAGTTTTTACACAACATCTGATCTTTATTATGTCAAAACTCGGATGTGACTACTGTCCAGTGCATCATTGCTTAGCTTAGACTCCCCAGCACAAATCCCTCCACCTTCAAACTCATTTTTAGTATTGCTTGGCAGCCAGTCTCATTGCATTATGGACATACCCTGTATATCATAAATCATGTGACAAATTTAATTTTAATATCATAAAAATAACTTACTGTAACAAAAAATAAAATCGTACATGAGTTTTATTAATTTAAGTTGTTCACTTGGTTACATTAATGTTTCAGATCGAAGCTGGCAGAGTGACGTTTCATGTAGAGCACGAGTTTGAAGTTTCACTCACTCTTATGGGGGAAGGGCCAAACATTCCCTGGAGGCTCCTGGACATTGACATTCTAGTGGAGGACAAAGAGACTGGAGGTTGGTCTCTCTCTAGTTATTTAATCGTATTCTTCTCCAAAGATAAAAATATTATTTGTTCTTTGTTTTTCTTTCAAAATCCAAACATCAATTAAACCTTCTTTAAAAGATTCAAAAAGATTAAATTTTAATCCTTTCTAAAGATCCAAAAGACAGATATTTCATCTTTTGCAACTCCAAATACATAAAATAATTGCACTCAAAGTCTTAAAAACGCTGATCTCACTGATATAACTTTTTCTAACAATATAATGAATATTATCATTTGGACTTTGTCTTTTAGTATGTCACAGAACACTTGTTAACATTTTCCTTAACTCTACAAATGGGAGGTTGTATGTTTAAAATAAATTAACATTTATAAAGATATGTTCTTAACATAGCTCAATTAAGCAGAAATAAACTCTTCCTACATTAGCCTTAAGTTGAGCCTTAATGTTTATGTCTCACTGTACCTAAAGCTTTACTGTCTGCATCCAGATGGCAAAGCGTTGGTCCATCCTCTGCAAGTGCAGTATGTCCACCAAGTGGTACAAGCCAGGTTAGTGGACAATCCCAACCCTCTCACAGAGGTCTACAACTGTCTGCATTTCTTCTGTCAGTCCCTACAGCTGGAGGTAGGTATTTCATTACATCTTGTATTTGATTAGGTTATGTATGTCCTATTCATTTATTAAGAAAAAACTACTTTTACAATTTAAATTAAATAATTGTATCCAAGTTGGGGAATTAATTGTTAAACGTACCATGTGCAAACTCCTAGTAGTGTCTTGGTAATTCAATCAATCATTTATTGTCAGCACAAAAGTATATAACAATGTCATTAGTTAAAGGATGACGTTGAACAACAATCTATACTGGCTTATAATTATTTAGTACAAATACATTAAAAAAATTCACCAACTCTTTAAATACATGTTTTCTTTAGTTTATTCAAGAGTCGAGTTTTTTTGTCATTTTGCAAGATATTTTCAAAACAGTGCCTATTATGTTTAATAGGCCAAAATTACAATTTAGTGGTCCAGGTGTAAAATTAACTTAATATTTAAAAAATCCAGTGATGACAAAGGACCAAAACCAGGTTAAAATTTAGCCTTTAAATCAAAGTCCTCATTTACACCTTACAAGCATTTTTCAGTTAACCATAACTTAATAGTGGTTTTAAACTTGTTTAGGGACAAGCCTTTGACTTCACTATGTAATCTGTTGAATAACTTAATGCCCTGATATAAAAAGCTGTTTTGAGTGCTAGAGTAAACACATCTTTTTGTAACAGTATTTAGCCTATTCCTTGTTTCACAGCCACAAATATCAGCTATATGTTTGAAAAGCATGGAGGTTTTTTTTAATGTACATTAGTGTACAAAAAAACATGCAGAGATGGGAGGGAAAGAATGCCTAATCTGATAAAATATGGTTTACAGTGAGCTAAATTTGGCAAATTTCAAATAAGCCTAATGATTTTTTACAACAAACAACTTGTCACAATAGCCAGAGTTTCCCCAAAAGTTAATTCCATATTTTAGCTAACCATGTACAAAGGCACAATACACACTAAGCAAAATATCCTGAGGATATCAATTTAATGCAACATTTTAGCAGGAACTATCTTAGTTGTATATTAAGTACAAGTTCAACATCTGTTGTTCAAAGATGGCCAAATGTAGCAATGTTTTGGTACATTGTGAACAGGCAGGAAAAAGTAGAGGATAATAATATGCTTTTAGAAGTCTACAGAATATTATACAAAATGTGAAGGATCAGTTAAAAGTCATGTACTTATTTTTAGGCTGTCGTACAATAACTCAAAACTAATGCTCCAGCACTAAAAGAGTTGCTAATTCTTGTTTATAAACTTTTTCAGGTGTTGTACTCTCAGACTCAGCGACTGTGTCGGGACAGACTGGATGGACACATTCATGTTGATGAGTACTCCCCTGGAAAATGCTTGTCTATATCATATTGGCGGTAAGTAGTGTATCAAACTTAAGGTGATATTAAATATAGTTATTTTGTAACCAAACAGATATAGCTGAGGTAACAATTCAGGAATACTTCATTTAGTAATTACGTCACGTCAGTTTTATTAATAATAATTTGTGTTTAAATTTGCTTTCCAATTAACCTGTGTTTAATTTGATACTTGTGTTGTTATAATTATTTAATATTTAAATATTTATTGTCTTCAAGTAATACCCAACATGCTTAAACATCTCTCAGCATGACGTAAATTAATGTTAGTGTTAATTTTACTATCATTTTAAGTAGTCACAATTATTTTCACACCATGAAATTTATCACTTGGTTATTATAGGTAAACCGCTAACAAAAAAACCTTGGTTGATCTGAGTTCACGCAGGGTGGGGTAAATATCCCTCCAAGCATCCCCACCACTGCTCGGCGCACACTTTAATTCAATCTAATAAAATCAGCTGACTACTCCTGCTCGGTAGGTATCGTTCACTGCTGCGACCCGTTCAGTTGAACCGGTCAGTACAGAGTTACTAAGCCTTCCCGCTAGAGCGTGTTTTACCGGTCATCGTGTTCAACAAAATAAACGACTGAACGGAATGGCCAAGTGAACGAAAGGATCCGCTTGCATAAAAGTGTTCGGGTAGAGGAAGAAACAACATATTTTACAGTGAATGGATAGATATATATCAAGAAATGTATTGTTTCAGGAATCTAGTAAATGTAAATATATATTATTATTAGAACTGATTAACAAAAATAACTGTATGCTACTATATACTGTACATTACTAAATATTTTAGACGTTAATACTTATGAACAATGGACTTGGTTGATTTCCTTTGGTTGATATGCCTTTGATTTATCATAAGATTATTTCACTACAAATGTTTCAATAAATTTCTAAACATCAAACAGACACATTGCATTGTTTGAAAATAATTTATTTTTATAAATAACAACACATTTTAAACATTTAATCGATTAAGTTCCCACCACTTTTCATACTACCCAGGCTGAGTCATTAAAATAATATTACGCACACTACTACGCAGAACGCCTCCTCTCAAATCGACCCTGCATATCGCACCTAGAGCAATATATCATGTGCCCCATGATAACCTTTTAAATGATAATTGGCAATCAATTTTTAACAGCACTAATGTTAATGTTTTTGCATTACAATTTCAGAATATTATTACAATTTCAATAGTCGAATAAATTACGTAAATTAGTGAAAAAGCAACCACTTAATGTGGAGCTTAAAACCCGCTATGTCAGTTTCAGGAAAATTTTAAGCAGAAATTTAAAGCAACTAAAAAATATTATTTTTGTGATAAATTAATGGGGATTTTAAAATGTTTTGGGGGGTTTTACTTAAATTGAGTGGTAGAGGGATTATCAAAGTTTCTTCCCTAAATAAATATTTGCCAAATACCAAATTATTCAATGACAAAATTAAGCTTAAAGTAGCTAACGAATTTAATGAATTATTTACTAATGAGGGTCAGAACTTGGCGAACTTAATTTTCTTCGAGGAAGAACTAATGACTATAAGAAATTTGTCAATTTAGCTTATACTCATAACACACGGTACTCGCAACAAATCGTCATTACAGATTCTATATTTAAAAAAAAAATCAGCGTTACAAATTTGTATTATATTTCTCAAGTTTTGTACCGTAACGTGTGTTTGAGTTACAACTTCGCTTCTGTGTTTCAAGCACCTAATCTTTACTGGTTTAAAAAACGTGTGAAGGATGGGTTACTATCGTTAGATGGCGAAGAAGTATATAGACTTATTGTTCCTTGTTATCGCTGAACTTGTAACCCTTCCTCGCTATTTATTGTTATTCGGTCTGTCCTTCACTATAATTACCATAACTAATACTTCATACAACAGTCCAGCAAAACTAGATTTATACTCGGTTACGTATCATTATCAATGTGACTCATCAATTGCCTGCTTGGTCACTGTTGTCATTGCCATCCAGCCGGATTAAAAATAAATTCTACAACCATTAATAATATCAAAAATTACTAAACTACTATTTTTTAGTTATAAAATTATTTGTTCTATTATTAGTTTTGAGTTCCAATATTCACGACCAGAGCCTACGCACAGGTCCTAGGCCCATGTAGGCTCATCCCGGTTATATTACTCTTCTTATTTCAAATTTTAATTGAATTAAATAGAATTAATGCAATGTTTATTATAATAGAAATAATTAACTACGTATAAGTACCGTATTGTTACACTCTGATACATGATTTCAGACATTGTATATATTTGCTTACGTTTGTTGCAAAACGTGTATATGTGTTTTATTGTACTATTTTTAAGAAAATAAACCATTTTAATTTCATTTTTCATTTCACCTCATTTGGAAAAAAGTATCAAATTTATTCAGTTGCCAGGCCAAATTGAACAAAACTTTCAAAGTGAACGGGTCTTTTGAAACACTCCGATCCGGATCACTCGTTCACCTGACTGACTCGTTCGAATTGAACGGTCCAAGTAAGTAACTGCAGTATAAACAATATGGCGCGAGCAAGACAAGATTTAAACAGCTGACAAGAAGATGCTCCGCCCACTCGCCACTCCCCCCCGCCGGAGGGGGGCCCCTCCTGCGCTGTGCTGCTCAAATATTTGCTTCTGCGCAGGTTTCTTTATTAGCGGTTCACCTATAGAAACAAAAGTTGTATGTGTTTAACCTTAGTGTTAGACATCATCAATATTTTTTTTTTAATATCCACATCAAGTGTTAGGCACCAAAAGCCTAACTTTGAATAGATTGTTGTTATTATAACCAATATAACAATAACCAAGTAGTTATTGTTCTCTTTTCACCTCAACATAAAAATAAAAATGTGATAAAGGTAGTCATTACTTAGTAATCCACTACA
Source organism: Homalodisca vitripennis (assembly GCF_021130785.1). Classification (NCBI taxonomy): domain Eukaryota; kingdom Metazoa; phylum Arthropoda; class Insecta; order Hemiptera; family Cicadellidae; genus Homalodisca; species Homalodisca vitripennis. The sequence continues at coordinate 37,524 of NW_025778386.1, read as the reverse complement.
TATTATCTTCCCAACTAGTCAGCATAGGCAATATCTTGGTAACATTTAATGGTATATTTGAATTACTATTTAATGGGAACTTTTGAAATATCATGCTTTATTTGAGTTTTAATAGGTATCTAAATTAAATATTTAATAATCCACCTTGAATATTGAATCCATAATCATTTCCAGCATAGTGATATTATTATTCCACTAGCAATGAGATTTTTGCTTGAATAATTTATTTCAATACCAGTCTCATATGCTACTCATTGTTTATTGATTTGGTTCCATGCCACAACATTAATTAGTCCTTTTGTTTCTTCAAGACTATTTTCATATTGACACAATCAGCTAAGACTCGTGAGTTGACTTTTTATGCTCTGCCAGTAATAACAAGCCAAAGATATCACCTGAATAAATTGTATATACTTCCTAAATTTAATATTTGAAATCTACTATTTTAAATCATTAATTGTTTGTTAATTATTATTTAATTTATTTGCTTAACAACCAATAATGTGAATATTTTGTGCATGTGTTATAATTGAATTTATTTCACTTTCTAGTATTTCTCTTCTTATTTTTTATGGTAAATAAATGATAGTTCTAAACTTTCTTGAATACAAGGACCAAATTGTATGTAGCCCAAAGCTTAACAGTAAACAAAATCTGTTTGTGCAATATTTACGTATTGAAATTGACACAGGAGTTTTTTAATTTGACCAAGTGATTTTACCAGAGGGGTATTTGAACTAATGCAAAACAATACACATGTCAGATGTTAAAATTTACTTGGGCTATAGAAATTTAGGAATAATTATTTTAAGATTTAGTTTTATACTTAACGAATAACTTTTTCTGTTGCACAACAGTTTGAGGGGAATTAAATGTGATGTTGCAGAGAATTGACTTCAAAGGATCCCAGATCTGAGTTGGGATACCGGCTTACAGTGCTGGTAGACACACACGATCCAGCTAGACCTCTGTCCGTCGTCCATGTGCCTACCCTCGGGAACAAAGTTGGTCTTGGCACTGAGGTATTGTGTTACATTGTCATCCAATAGTAACTGAACATATATCAGGTTTAATTGTTTACATGTGCAGCGACATCCAAATGGAAATGAAAATCAGTGGTGATAAAGGTTAAATAGGCGGTAACAGTCATTGTCTCCTTGGCATCCAAAGAATTTAGTACAGAACCCTTGTTTATATTTGATGTCAGAATACATTAGGACTTTGGAAACTTAGTACTTGAAGAACTGGTCATTTAAAAAATTATTATTAGATCTCATCTTCACCCAGTAAAGATGAGTCACATGTGCTGCAGTAACTTCAGTATGGAGTGTACAAAGATAAATGTCTTATTGTGTTGTATATGTTGTTTTAATTTCCTGTCCAGGGTATCAGAAATGAATTTGAAATGGCTTAGTAAAATTGCTTTGAATATTAAAGAATATTAATAGTTATTTTACTACTCTAAAATATGTCTGTTTGACTAATCATGTATATTTTAACTATTTTACATTCTATTTGAAGGTATGCTCAATTTAATACCAAATTTTACTATCCTCCTATGTGGATTTATAAATAAAAGATATTTAGTGTGTGTATATCAAAATTTTTTATTAATCTTCAATTTAATGACATTTGTGACAAACTAAGGATTACATTTTTATAAATATATTCCAGGTACATTATCGCAATTGGCCAGGAAGAATGTCGCACTTGAAAGATAAAAGTATAAAAAATTCATTTAAATAAGTCTGAGAGAAAATCTTCCCTGCATTCACTTAGCTGTTTAATACACAAACAGCCTTAGATCTCAAGATAACTTTGTATTTTCAGGAGAATGAAATAGCAGACCGAGCTATAAGGTCCGATCTGTTATCCATGGAGAGGCTTCTGGTACACACCATCTACGTTAGGACCAAGAGTAGGCTGTCTGACCTCAAAACTGAGCTGCAGACCATGCTCAAGGATGTTGACTGTGAGTTATCAGTCACATTATTTTGTTACAAATTCTTGAATTCTAATACTTGTTTAGATTTTATGTATTGTTTTATTTGATTCTTTTGTGGTGAAGGAATAGGAAGGAAGTAATATTACACCTTGTAGTGCAGCATTAATATTTGTCCCGTGACTTTCATAGAGTAGGGATGAAAGAGAGATGAGCTATGGTGGCAGGAATGTCATATGTCTGTTTTATCTATGGAGGAGAGGAAGTCTGTGTTAGTCTATTCTACTTCAGAGGAGAAACTTATGGAACAATCCTCAAGTAATGTAAATTGTAGTATACTCCTATAGTATTATAACTGTAGTCGCAGGCTCCCACTGAATCATTCTCAAATCCAAATATCTTTAACAACAGGGTGGGGATGTGCTGATCCTCGATATTCATATTGTTAAATACACATATGTAAGTTTTGTTAATGCATTAAGTGGGCAAGGTTAAATTGTGCATTATACTACAAGCACTAAAGCACCATATTGATTCCATTTCAAGGTGATCATCGGATTCAGCAGGACATGATTTCGTAAACTTCACCATTTATTCTGTGGCTGTTAGTTGGGTGTACAAGATTGTGATTATCATGTTCAATGTATTTTTGAAGTAATTATGACTGTGGTAACCCTCTTTTTCTGACACTTCAGCACATATTCTAATGCTACTAATCAGAATGACAAATGTGTTATGGTGAAGTTTTACTAAAACAATTGTCATAATATTAAAAGATGATATTTAATAAAACAGAGTTCTCACATAATTAGTTTGAGTCAAGCATTGTAAGTATGTCACCAATCTGTTGAATTACTTGTATGTTAACTTGAATTACTCAATTACCTGAAAGTAGTACTTCGTACTTGTTCCACCTTAGCTAGCTCAAGTCTGATGTGTTGTTTGTGCTTTTGTCTCCTATGCAGTGACCGCTTGGGTTCATTCCAGTTAGGTATCGCTTATGTATACTTCTGAGTGGTAGTCCATTACCACACTTTTTAGTTTATAAGTTTTGTATGTATGAGGGTTTTTTGACACCTGAAGAAGAAGAGGGTAGGTTACAATCCTCGGAACTTAGTGTTGTATTTTTTGTGACATATCATGATATAAAATATCCTAAATCCTTCTATCCTTTCAAATCATCCATCATCAATAACACACTGTAAACAAAGTATCTGAAAATATTCATGTATGCCAAAGGTCAGCTGCAAGGTTCACCAGCCATCCTGAGTGTGGCCATACTGCAACCATGCCTGAGAGCAGAGAGCCTCTTGGTGACTGTAGACACGCACACAGGCATGCTGCAGTGTCACGTACCACAGTATGATCCTCCCATCATGACAGAGCTGCAGTCTGCCCTCAACACAGACCACACTAGGCTACCCACACTCATCTCAGAATTGAGGTAATTACTAGAGAAATAGATCATCTTAAAGGACTGTGGAATTGCACATGGTTAAGACAATATTGTGCATATCTCACAAAAGTCCCAATGTACAACATGACCAGTTTCCTTTAGATTTGTTATTTTTAGACTTGAATTGCTATTATCACTGTGATTCCAAAAATTGAAAGTGGCCATATATTTCAAATGTACTTTGTCTTAAAGTTTTCTATGCATTAATGGTTTTCGTTAAACAATGTTTGAATGCTGAGAATACTTTACTGTTGTAATATCTAGTTATGTTAAATCTAGGTATTGGATGACTCAAAGACGCTGTGAGATGACCTTGCAGCATTTGCCCGCCACTCCTCACGAGAAGCTGCCTCTACTGTTCCTGGCTGACCATCCTCTCAGCAGAATCTCCAGGCACAAGATGTTTGTCAAACTCCATAAACATCCCAATGTTATTCTTGTACGTTTACTTCTTAATTGTATGCACATTTAACTGTAGATGTTTGGCATAGTAAAAATTCATAATTATGGTCACTCTTTACAAGTAAGTACTTTTAATTGCTAAAAATATATGCCTCTCCCAAATAATGTGTTATTGTATATTTTTTACGTCAGGAATTGTAGATTATAGTCTTAATGTGGGAAATAGTAAATAATAATCGCAAACATATGTTTTCATGTGATAATTTTTTTTTTTTTTTTGTAGTAGCACACAACTACAAAAAACTTCAAGTCCTTCACCTTTACCTTGTTTGTAGATTGGAGTAAGGCTTTTGATCTAGTTGCTCATAATGTTTACTTCTTGAACAAATTTGTGGTATGCTGGTCCAAACTTAGATTGAATTACTTTAAAAGAAAGGGATCACCCAAATCTTTATAAATTCTTTAATTGCATTAATTTTTTTGTCCTTTCCAGTATTTTTGCTTTTGTATTAGTGTAGGCCCTAATTGGTCTAGCTTTTAAAAATGAAATGAAAAAAAATGAAATATGCCTTTATTCAAGAGGCGGAGTTAGGGCTATTTAGCCCTCTCTATCACTCAACCTCACATAATAAACAGATATATATATACATATTCAACAACATAGACATACATATACATATATGAACTGAGGCTTCATTGAATACTATTTAAAATTAGAATGAAAAGCGTCAATTTCAAACCATTTTTAACAGCAATAATTTCTAATCTAATGTTTCAGGTGGTCGAGATAAAGGAAAAGGAAAACTCCCCCTGCGAGATGGAATGCAATTTCTATCTTGCAGTAGTCAAGCACTCATCAATTGAAGATAACCCCCATGATGATTCTATTGAAACAGAGATACCAAAGATGTATCTGAAAGTGCTGACACTTATTGAGTTTGACACTTTTGTTACTACTCATGGACCATTCACTTCGGTAGATGGTAGGTACTTTATATTTGTTTAGTCTAATGTAAATCATGTAGTTAGATGGTTTGACCAATGTCCACTGAAAGTAAACCTACTGCTTTCAATCTTAGGTCAGTATTATGACTATCATCTTAAATTTACTCGTTCATATAGCATCGAAATATGAACACAGTTCACAGTTCAAATTTTGAAATATTTCAACCCCTAGTGTGGAATAAGTACAGTAAAAAATGTTTAAACAAAAGACATAATGAGGACATGGGTAATGCTTTGGAAGAATAGGGGATGGAACCTCCCCATGGAATATTGACAGTGGCGAGGTAAGGTACACCAGATACATTCTTGGAAATCAAACGTTCATGAAAATGAGCATGGAGGAGCTCTCTTCCGTAACATAATGTGACTCATTCTACTCATTTAATACGGCAACAGCCTCTGTCATGGCCGAGTACACAACTGCAGTAACTCAATGACAATATAAGATCATGCATTTTAATATTGCTTGTGTTGGATGTGATTGGCTGAAGTTTAACAAATATGAACAACGCAATCCATTTGGCTTCTTTATCATAGGATGCTAGCTTTTACGTAGCCTATTGAAATCGCACTCATGGTAGCACTTAAGACAAATTTCTACATAATTTCAGTGAACATAACTCCCTGAGCCCAAAACCATCCCCTGTTATGTATGTATCTACACTATATAACGCAGCTTGTGGAAACGATAACTGTTCCTAAAAAAGCCCAAACAATTTTAAACTTGTTATAAAAATTGATACTACTGTATACATGTCTCAGTTCAGTTCATTGGCCAACTTGGTTCTCCATTTTGCTTTAACACATTAACTGCCATGCCAACCTAATTGGGTCGGCGAATATTTTGTTGCTACTATACACTGCCGACCCGATCGGGCCTCACCATGACGATAACTTAGTTTTACTTTATTGCAGCTACGAGCATTGCGTTTGGCTCTGTTGGCAAACCAGTGGACTAAATGTTCTAAATAGATACAAGAATGAACCGAGGAACGTTGTTTGAAGTTGTTTCGTTATTTTTTAGGTTTACTCAAACACGCCCGAATGTGAAATTTTATCTTCCGATCGGGTCGGCAAATTTATTTTGTACCAATTGTTGATGTATTTTTCTTCTACACTATCGTTAATTGATTTTATTATATTGTTTTATTAATTATTCTCGTTTCATTTACCTCATTATCGTTGTGAATGAAATTAGAAAAACTATTTTGGAAACATTTATATTGGAATTATTGGATATAAAATATTATCCAATATTTATAAAAACAAAGTTTATTTTTAATTGGATACATAAAAGAGGATTAATACTTGTAATACAGATTTAAGGTCTACTTGTGGATTTTCTTAAAACAGTCTTTGCAGAGGTAGGGCTTTTCTGGGCACAGCTCACAGAAAGTTGTCACTTTCTTCAGATTTTTTTCATGCTTGACGACCTAACTCACGCATAGCCTTGTTGTAGTATATCTTGCAGTTTTTCCTTGATCTCAGTTTGGTTTTTTCCTCGCCAACAAAAGTTGTTGTCTCAGAAATGTAGTGATGGTCCGTTGTACACACTGCAGACAGAATTTCGTCTTCTAGACCCAAGAGTGAATACACTAACTTTTCTCTGAACGTTTTGATGGAATACACGACTTCTTCTACATTGAGCAGTAACTTCTATATCATTTTTGTACGCTAGCCTCGCATTGACAACAGCTTTTCCAACTTGTGGCACCAGCGCATCGACAATGTCTTCCAAATCAGAAAACTCAATCCACTATAATTTTCCAATTCACCATAATTACCTCCATATCTACCGCGTTCATTACTCATCGGTTCGTCCGAAAACATCTCTATATCACTTTTATCCAGGTTTCCACTCATCTCTGACATTTAATAAAGCTTAGACTAACATAAACAACCATACAACTATGTAACGAATAACCGCAATGAAAGCAGCGAGTGCAAATGAGGTTACATAAATTGGCGCCAACTACACGACGTATCGACTGTGAGCGGGAAGCAGTTGGGAATGTTTGTTCAGTCAGCCGTTCATTGCACACGCACCATAGAGTAATAAAAAAGAACGCACACTGTCTTCACAGCCATTTAAACTAAATATCCCAAAGTATATTGAAATTTTTATGTCCTCCCAATAGGGTTGGCAAGAAATTTTTTCCGGTAATTTTAGTTAAAAAATAAATCCGCCGACCCGATCGGTCCAAAGTTAAGCCCCACACCCCATATCTTATAATTTGCATAAATCGTTTTCATTTACCGTTATATTCACCACAAAAACAATACCACATAGAAAACGAGTACATACAATTTTGGCAAAACAGGGAACTCTAGAATTCTTTATGGTGGCAGTTAACGTGTTAATATGGTAGCCATTTGATCATTTAAAAAATGCACAACTCCCTTATTTATAGACCTAGAAAAAAGTATTCTGGAATGCTTATAAGACTAAACAGTTTTTTGGTACCTTGAAAGGTTTTTTGAGATATTATATGTAAATGTTTTAAAAACATTTCTATGGTATGAATGCTTTGGTACAGAAATGAATCTTTTAAATACCTCGACTAAATTCTTTGACCAGATTGGTACACCATTTCTTTCCATTATGGTAGCTGTTTAATTTTGAAAAAAATCACAACTCCGTTATTTCTGATCCTAGAGAAAAAACTAAAACTGTTCTGTAAAACTTATAATATTTCCTAAACTTTTTGCTATAAGCCTTTTTTTTATTTATCTCTTACGGTTTTCAAGATATTGAGTACATTTAAATACCATGAGAATAATATTTTAGTTGTCACAAAATCTACCTACTTCTTCCGACTGAGCCGGGAGGACTATTTTATAATTTGATACCATCTGCTTCATTGAAATTATTTTATTTTTAAGTTGTCTTTTCTTTTATGCTATATTAAAATATTAACAGAGGGTAGATTTGTCTGCTCACTCTCCATATAATGAATAACAGATTAGTGTCAAGGGGTGATAATATAGTCCAATTGCCTAGGCATCTAATGTGTTAATAACCAAGCCTGCTATAAATTAGATTACACAAATGAAACATTTGTTCTTTACAGCATTACTGCAAATTTTACCAAAACCGCCACCTTCATAAAACATTAAGCTATGTACGTCAAAAATATTGTTTTGTATTTTGGTTAGTAATTGTAGACTAATTTAATTTATTTTTCAGAGCAAAAAGAAAAGTGTAACCTGAAACGTAAACTGGCGAGCCTAAATGACCAACAGTCAAGCCGCCCCTGCATGACCCCAGCATACTTTATACCCGAGTTGGCTCATGTTGTCGCTCTCTGTGATGAGAGGATACCATTCGTCACTTTGGCTCAGGAGGTCAGTCATGTGTCTTCAACTAGAGATAGTCTTTTTATTACTCCTTTAGTGTTATTATTCCACTGTTTTTGTATTTTACATTTTATTCTTGAGTTGTATGAAATTTTGTTGTAATCCTGTTATGTTAGTTTATAAGTAGTTTGCATCAAATATGTAGACTTTTTTTCTCGGAAAGGGGTTGTATTGCTACTCAGGTTATCCAGCTTTTTACCATTCCAATCACAGACTAGTCCCATTGGTGTCAGGTATAAGGGCCACTGTATTAAAATTATTATCACGAAACTCTTATGTATAAACCTGTTTTTCACCATCTATGCACACATAACCAGTTTTTGTTTCTTAGCATTAGTATATTTCCATATATGTGTAATAAAATTGTTATTTTCTAAATTAAATTTGATATCACTTTTCAAATTTTATCTCAATAACTTCATTTTGTTAGCATGGTCCCTATTATGGTAGTAATAATGTCATAAACAAAGTACATATAATATAAAAACAATATTTAAACAATTTTTGAATCTATTTCAAATATAAAATATTATTTTTAATTTCATTCTGAGAATAATCGCATTTACCATCATATATATTGCTTGTCATTTAGATTTTTAGTTTAGAGCTAGAACCAACTCAATATTTTGATTCCGCAGTTTTATATAACTTATCACGCAGTTGCATCTTCACTTTGATGAGATCTTTTAAAAACACTAAAAACCATTAAAAAACCAGTTTTTAAATAATTTGTGTATCATTCTTTATTTGATTTTTGTATCCTATTTTGATATTATCATTGTTCAGTATTATTTTTTTATTTTTACATGTGTTTTTAATGTCTTGTAAATTTAGTTGAAAAATTAAGCTTTACATGTTTTCCTTTATCTTAATTTAATTTTGTGTTACAGATATCATAAATGCCCTGTAATAAATTATGGTATTATGTACTTAGTCATCCAGAAGCTTTATCAGAACACATCAAACGAATGGTACAACTGGTATACTACCATTGCTTTTGGTTCTTAGTTTTCTTATGAGCTGTTGTTCATTGGGGTTGGGGTGTAACTGGTTATTTTAAATTTTTAATATGAACTCATGGAGTCCTGATACTCTAAAACCTACAGGCAACACATTTTGTCTTGTTTTTAAGTTATTCTCTAGAACTACTGTTACTGTCCAAACAGTTGACACGCAGGGAGATAGCACACCAAGGACTACAAGTGGAGGCCAATGCCACAGCTCTAGTCCTGCGACTGGTACAGCTACCTCCACCCCCTGGTCTGGCCCAGTCCTCCGGTTGGTTCTCATTGCTCAAGCGGCTGCTGTCCGTCTCTATCCGTGTCTTTGGCAAGGTCAAGTGTTGGATGGCAGAGTTTGTCATGTACGGCAGCCCCCTGGCCACCACTCATCCCAAGGAGCAGGGTAACTTTCTGGACATTAGTTGATCATATAAAAATCTTATAACATTTACATATAAAGTGGTATAATTCACACGAAGGTGAAGGTACTTTTACATATTTTTTAATCTGTTGGGTCCAAGAAGAACTTTCAAAGACATTTTGTCCAAAGGCGGTTTTATACTTAAGCAACTCTGAATATAATAAGGTCAAGTATCATCAATACTTTATAAACAAAGCATATTTCTGTTTATAGGCATGCGTCGACCCGTGTATTTCCAGTATGAGATGGGATCTGCAGACAATGTTGGCAAAACTGTAGACGCTCTTCTCAATGATTGGGCACAGATCGCACATCTCTACACACTTGTGGATGAACTTGCAGAGTACTTTAGAATAGGTAATTGCTTTCGGTGAAACCCTGCAATTATTATTTAAAAGGAGCCTAGCTATTTAACTGTTTGTCTCACAAATGCTCTGTCACTGTTTGCTGCAGAGAAGTACAACCTGTCCAACATGGTCACCATCAAGTCCTACAGCTACAGCAAACTGGTATTGGGCTACGGTCCAGAGAGAGGAGCAACAGTTACAGTGCAGTGGAATAGCCAGGCACAGGCCTTCACACTGGTCTTTGGTAACTACTCACTCTTAGATTTGTTTAGTTTATAATTCAACCCTTTGCTACTCTACAGAAATACAAGTAATTTTCAAACCCGACTGTCATATACACAAACACTAGAATAAAACAGCAATCCATTGCAATTTTTACTACTTTTTGCATATTTTTACCACATAGTTTCTTTATCATGTTTAATGTAGTTGTGGTATGTTGATAACTGTTTATATTGGAAATAAGAATTTAATGTTCTTGTGTTTCTGGATGAATTTTTCTCTAAAGTATTGAATTTTGGGATAGGCTTAAATATTAAGGTAGGCATAGTTTAATATTGAAAAGGACAGTTTTATTAAAAACTTAATTTAAGAAAGAGAGAATGTATAACATTAACAGGAATCGTACTACAACAATAATCGTTAATGATAACTGTCAACATGGGACCACTGTTTGAACAAAGCTCCTACCATTTGTTAACAAGGCAGTGAGCTCCTAGCTATCTGCCTGCTTTTTCTATCTTTCCTGTGTTTTTATTTATCTGAGAAACATTTCTTACTCCCAGTTTCCTAGTTCAGTATATGGTTTGTAAAATGAATATTCATTTTAAATTTTTCTATGGTTTTGGTCTAATTATATTTATACTTAAGGATACATATTGTATAGAAATACACACACACTGAATAGAAACAATAATTCTGCAATTTAGTCTGTTTAATCAACTTAGAAAGGATTTTTTTTATAGAATCTGTTAATAAGAAATATATATATGTAGATATCACTTTACAAGTATGAAGCCAATTAAAATTTTGTCAAAACACAAGCGCTTTTTCTTATTCTTTATTTAGATACATAACTGCTCCTATTTACATACATAACCACTCCTGGTCCATGGTCCATTATTGTGTAACCTGGATTTATTTATTAAACTTTGTAGTAAATAAATACTTTCTGCTATTCCATAATACTTCTTTGGACATACTTTTCCTTCACTGTATTTATTTATCTCTTTTGTGGTCTTCTACATGGTCTTCTTCATTGTATTCTTGGATCCAGTATCATCCTAAGGTATTGGTTTTGCTTTGTTTGTGTTCAGTAAAACTATAATTATTTCTACTATAATTTTCAAATATTAATGTATTTTTAACATTTGCAGGAGGCAGCAATACCTGTGTAAATGCCCATTCACTGTTACGGGAACAGTTGGAGGCACATCTGAACCGACACAGGAACCTGGCCCAGATAGTGCACCTGCTGCATGAGACGTATGAGCCGCTGATATCTGTGAGCAAGCTGCCCACAATCCCGCAGTTAGGTGTACACAACTCACGGCCACAGGTGCCTGTCCAGACCTTCACCGTCATGCCGCAGTCACCCACACTCATCCGACTGACTTACCAGGGCATGTACTGTCTAGAACTGCGGCTACGTGGTGGTGGCCTTGTCAGTTTGCGTGATGCTGCGTACAGTCGCTTCGACCGAACCAACGTTGTTAATGAGTTCTCCCCCACACCAGGTCTCAAGGTGGGTTTTGTCTTGTCTTTAGGATATGGTGTGGAAGATTATATAACAAGCAAAAATTGTAACCATAAAAATTGCTTTATCAGAATGAAAGAACAAAGAAAAAGATACAGGAAGTAAATAATGGAAACTAATCAAGCTTTAAGTATTAGAGAGGAGATAGTAAATTATTGAAAGTATGTTCAACCTGCAGATTTTTTTATGTATTAAATGAAATTTTTTTACACAACCCACAATGTCTATTGAAGCTGTTGTAAAAATTGAATTACCTATATTAGAATATTTTCAAATTTAAATCAATACAATATCAAACTGGATTAGCCTGTACTAAAGAGAATTATATAATGAGTGTTGCTTAAACAATAATGAAACAAGTGTTACAGAATCTAACAAGCATTTATTCGCTTTATATTTTTTCAATACTCTTTTCATAAACTTATTCTCTTTGAAAAACATTCATCAGATATAGCATCAAGTAAAATAAAAATTACTTTATTGATTTTCTTATTAGTACATTTAAGTATTTGTTAGCCTTTTTTTCGATACAGGCTATTTTAAAGAGACAACATTGTTCAGATAATCTTGCATTAAGATAAACAAATAAGCAAATCAATTTCGTTTGCAACAATTTGAACAAATTAAAGTAAAATAAATAAATAATGTATTGACATGATTTGATTAAACTCTGATTTTATTTACATGATATATACATATATCATATTATATATGTATATGTAATATTATTATGTGTTGAACCGGTGTATGAATAATACTAAATTGATAATGTTCTACATTTTCTAGACATTCTTATCAAAATATGTGGATGAGAGTGCTGTTTTCCGGAGGAGATCTCAATCAGAGGATGACAATCCACCATCGCCTGTGCCTATGGACCCGGTGGAAGGAGGAGGCTTCTTGAGTGGGCACCGGCAGCCTCAGTCCCCCAACACAAGAGAGGGAGGACTTCGCTTCCACCCACCCCTGACACCCCCGTCAGGCAGCAACCCTCATACCCCAGCCAGCCCTCACACCACTAATATCTCTCAGGTAAGATGTGAGGATCAGTTATCTGTCAAGGAGTCAGAGATTGTAATCGTTTATAATGTTCTATTTCAGTTTTAGCTAAAGTTAATTATTAACATTTTAAATAATTTATATGGCTACTTATGAAAAATCAATCAGGATCTGTTTTAACCCTTTAGATACTGGCAGATGATATATTGTTGATGGTTTATGGTGCCAAAAAGATTGGCTGAAAATAAATCATAACTATTCAACTATTTAACTATTCAAGAGAGTCGATATATAAAAAATACTTGTAAATAATGTGTAAGCCTGTGTTTATGTCTGTAGCCGTGATCTTTGTCTATAAAATACTATATAAGGCTGAAGAAATCAGTAGAGATTCCAATCAATTTCACTAGGCTGAAGAATAAGTTCCTAGGTTGTAGCTCATTCAAGTTTGGAGTTCCCTTATCACTTTGGAAAACATTTATAACCCTGACTTCTGGCCTAAGGGGACCTACATCTGTGCCTTCAGATACTCTCATAAAAATGTTCATGTATTGTCTTTATTGGAAACTAGGCCAGACAACGGAGAGTGGCACTTCACAAGAATATGGATCTTGCTGTAAGCCTACTGTCAAGTTCTGTCATTTAGAAGAGGTTAGTTTGGGAAAAAAGTGTTAAAGACGAGTGATCCGGACCCCAAAAGTTTGTCAGCAGAATTTACTGTAGCCTACATTATTACAATAGAATATCTAATCTATTTGTAATAAGCTGAACCAACGAGCTCATCGTGAGTGAAAAAGCCTGCCGAGGTCATCTGTATTAATGAACACTGGTTGGCCAAGGATTAAATTTCCTTTTACATCCCTGCTGACTTTGTACTTGCAAGTTCTTATTGTAGACAGGCTCCTTGAGATCATGGTGGTGTATTAATATTTATCAAGTGTAACATAAAATTTGAAAAGATTGATGTTGGCAGTTTAATTTTATATGTAAAGCTGCAGCCATTAGGATAAATAATTAGTGAAGTGAATAAAATGAAGCAATGCCTATGAAGCACTAGCCACGAGTTTAAGAATATTCTCAATTTGGTGTGAATAAACAAGTGCTTGACTCGTGAAGCAATTGCTCAATGAATGGAGAAGATACCGGAAAATTCTTGAGCAATTGCTTTACATACGTATTGCTTGCTTCTCAATTTTGAAGCAATTGCTTCAATCCGACACCGATGGAACACCGATCTTTGTTTCAGTTGTCCAAAGCACCTTTCAATAATTACCCCCTCCTTCGCATGCGCAATGTTGAAGTTCACTTGTGCATCTCCTGCAGCTGGCTTAAAAGGTGTTACTAGCCATGGTGATACTCCATAACCCGAGTCTCCAAGCAAACAGGCAGCTCCATCAAATTTTGATATTACATCTCTAATTGGACTCCTTCTCCAAATTCTTGCATCATGTACGCTTCCCGGCCATTCAGCTGAAACACTTGTGAAACGTTCTTGGGCATCACAAGTCGCTTGTACATTGATACTGGCAAACCCCTTCCTATTAATGTACTCATCTCCAACATTTGTGGGTTCTTTAATCTCGATGTGTGTGCAATCAAGAGCTCTCAACTACTGTAGGAAGGCGAAAACGTCTTTGCCACAACAGTTTTGATTCATTAATTTCATTATTCCTTGCAGGAAAGTGAATCCAGTTACCCGATCTTTCCACAATAATATTCGGAACTGAATCAATTGTCTTACATACAGTTGTTCGGTGTATGCCTATATCTTCGCCAATACCACTTTGAAATCCAGGATCACCAACAAACCTCAAAAAAACTCCCATCTTTTGTCTTGGTGATAGAGCTTTACCTCTAGTTTCTTCATTTTCGGGCAAAAACTCATGGGCTAGAAGTCCACACTTTCTCTCCTTACAACGGGTAATTTCTCTTCGTTCACCATAAAATTTGCGAACTCGCACGTACATGAACTCGGCCATGTTGACAGTACCGCCTAAGTCGAGAAATGAAGCGTGCCCTATCGCTTGCTTCATTTTTATCGAGCAATTGCTCCAAAATAATGAAGCACCACCGTTTTATTCACTTCATTTTATGTGCAATTACTTCACTCCAGGAAAACTCGAGCAATTGCTCGGCTAAGAATTTGTTAGCTGTTTTATTCACTTTAAATGAAGCAATTGCTCAAATATACCCAAGTAGAAGCAATTATTTCACTTTATTCACATCACCGAATCTAGACTCGACTATCATTACTTTTTATCGAACACCTGACTCAAATTTTGCATTGCCTCTTCAGTATCTTGAACAGCTCCTTGAATGTATAAAAAATATGAAGGCTTGTGAACACATTGTTCTCATATGAGACTTTAATATTGATATTATTAAAAGACATACCTGTGACCAGTGAATGTTTTAACTTGTAGTTACTACAAGCTATATTTCTTACCGTATTAATACAAATCCAACTAGAAACCAAGCATGCTTAGATAATATTGCAACCAATATTGGTGTAAACCAATACCAATATACTGTACTTGGCGAAGGCCAATTAAGTGACCAAGCTGGCTTATGGGCTAAATTTAGAATAGGAGATTATTTTAATGAATCACTAAAGATCTACTTACTAGATTGTTTAAAGAAATGGCTTCTACTCTACAGATGAGTACATGAATTTTAATTTTGATAACATGATTATTTGTTAATCGCAAATGCATTATTTATTAACTTGTAACTCCTAGATGGCCTATAATGTACTATCATTTGTTACCATTGTTATAATTTATTTTTTTTCTTTTATATTATTGTAAGCACATCCAGTATTAATTGGTGGGCTGATAAATTTGTAGGTAATGGAAGTATGATGTACTCTACAACTCAAAACTGTTCTCTATTGAGTTGGGTTGAAGAGAAACTTTAGTTCATTATGCTTACAGTTATTGTAAGTTTCATTTGTAGCTTGTGAATGCAGTGCCACAGTCAAATTTTTTAGTTATCCATGAGGAATCATTTGATATTATTACCAGAAACATTTCTTAAAATATATATTTGTTGTTTAAAAAGTTGATATTTTGTAATTTTTAAACAATTTTTTCAGACTCAACAACACCAGAGCTTTGGCTCCAGCCCAGCTACCTCATTCAACCTGGCGTCTCCACCATCACTACCACCTAACATTAACCCCTCTCCTTCCATGCTACCCCACCCTTCCCCCAGCTCCAGCTTACTGGCCAACTCTCCCTCTAATCCTCTTCATGTCCCCTCTCCTATGCCTATCTCCTCCCCCGGCCCAGCCATCACAGTTGGTCACTCCCCTGCAAGCTCCTTCATGGGACAGCCAGGTGAGTCTATAAGTATTAATGTTTTACTCAACAGTAGACATACCATCCCCTTTCTATACAGCTGTTTATTGCTTATTGATCCTGTTTCTTTCACATTCCTTCCATTGTCAAAAATAAACTTCAAACAAAGGGTCTAGAGAGGTGAGAGCAGGTGCTAAACATATTCCTCAACCTCTCTAAAGCTTTTGATTGTGTGCATCATGCGACACTGTTGCACCAGCTGTAGTCAAGTGGTATTGGGGGATTGCCACACAATTGGATCTCATCCTATATGAAAGATAGAGAGTAGTGCGTGCAGATTGCGAATGTCTTGTCAGGCAAAGTTAAAATGCCGTACAGTGCCTCACAGGGGTCAATATTAGGGCCAGTCCTTTTTTTAATTTACGTCAACCGATTGAACTCAGTGATCCAGAATGGAAAAATTATTCAGTATGCTGACGATACGACTCTCTGCATCAGATCAAAATCAAGAAACGAACTTGAAGTGGAGTCATTCATTGAATTGAATTCATGCATTGAATATTTCTCCAGAATCAATTTGAAAAAAGTTCAAAACCAATATAATATTCATTCTTTCATAGTTCATAATGAGCCCCTGATCACTGCCAAACAGTTAAAAGAATTTTAAAGGTAGGATGATTTTGTTTATTAAAAATATTGAAGAAGCCCAAAAACCTGTTCATCCTTGGCTAATAAAAATAATCTTTCCAACAGACAACAAGCACTTACTAACAATAGAAACTGAGCCTTAGACAACATTTTTTTAGGAATTGGAGACAAGTAGTTAGTACAATGCATCTTGAAAAGTCTAGAAAAAACATAAGGCCTCCTTTAAGTAAGACAATATCTATATTTCACCAAAATATTGACAGACTCAGTAACAAGATTGAATGATTATTCCATTAACTTATCTTTAAAATCCAGATATTGCACTCACAGAGCATGGCTTAAATTCTAATACCATCGAAGCTGCACAACATCCAAACCATACTGTAGTAACCTCTTTGAGTAGGGAAAATCACTTAAAATGATGGGTAGGTATTTAGGTAAAAAGAGAAGTGAAATCTTCATAAGTCACTTTCATTAGGCAGATAAACTCTTTTCTTAATTATTACAGTGAAGTTTACTAGTTTATGAAAAATAGACAAACAAATCAAATGTGTTCTCCAACTCTTGATGTATGATTAATTTTTAAAACAATTTACTTAATATTTGCAGGTCACACTGATGGCAGTCCTTTTCCATCGTCGCAGAGCATGACATCTCCGGCAGCTTCCAACTGGCCAGCATCTCCAGGCATGCCCCGCCCCTCCCCTGCCCGCCCTGGACAGTCCCCGGACACCCTCATCCCGCCCTACACAGTCCAGATCACAAGACTGGTATGGTACACCACATTAGTATCTTATAAATGCATAAGCTCATTTTTCCCTTCTTATATTTTTATACAACTTAAAATGTTTTCACGCAATTCCAAATTGTACTACTACTAATTAATTAACCCTTCAGGTACTAGACAAAAATTTCCATGTGTTTGATAAGTCTTTCTCGCGCTATTTTACGTAATCAGTCATTACATAAACACCCATGTTTATTTACTCGCGGTAAACATAACAAAAGGTTTACAATCAGGGCAACCGATAACATAGAAGTGAGTTTACAACCTGTATTCACTACTCAAAGAGAAAATTATTTTGAACAAATTATTGAATACCATCATATGGCCTGAATACTGTCAATTGGGTTTAAAAGAAATAAATAAAAGAGCAACTGCGACCTAGTGGGAAAGACGAAAACTACTTCAAAGTGTTTCTTATTTATTCCACTAGATCACATTCATATTCAGGTGAGCGATTATTAATCTCAAAACATTATTGTGAAAACAGTTTAGCACCATAACTCTTCCCGTACGGCTGTCGGAATTACTGCAGGCATTACGTAGGGCGCTCCCGAATTTGTTTTGGGATTACTAGTCAAAGGGTTAATGGCTACATGTTTGCTGATGACCTTGGCCTCTATGTTTGTAGTAAACAGAATTGAAAATCAGATTTTTTGGACAATATGACTAGTGAACTGGTGTGCAGTAAACAAATTATGTTTAAATCCCAATAGGAGTATTGATCTAATTTTTAACATTGGCAGCAATGGGCAAGATCTTACATCCACCAAATTCTTGGGTATAAATATACAAGACAATCATAAATGGTCTACACATACCAATTATATTGCAACCCGAGTAGCTAAGAGTTTTAAGAAATAATATTTCCTGCAATGTATTGTAAGTGTTTATTTTGCTCATATTTTTATTTATCAACCTAAAATATTTGAGGTAACTCTTTATCTGCTAAAAGGCTCTTTATTTTTCAAAACTAGGCCATTAGAATTATAAGTAACATTTCTAGCCAAGAGGAATAAAAACTTGGTATACTAACATTGCCATCCATGTATATTTTATCCGTTTTAGTGTTTATTAGAAGCAATTTAGATAGATTTAAGGAATTAGCTGCAGTTCACAATCATGATACAAGAAACAAGCATAGGCTTCTTTAATAGCAAGTGTACTTTCAGTTCAAACTCAGGCGAGTTTCCAATACCAAGGGATTAAATTCTATAATGTCCTACCTAATTTCATTTAAACTATACCAGTCAATTTGTTGAAAAAAATTACAAGAATTTTGATAAAAAATTGTGTAAAAATGTAGAAGACTTAGATTTAGATGACTTTTTCAATTAAGCGTGACGTACCTTAGCGATATTTTTTACCATTGTTATACATTTTTATTTATGTTTTTGACAAATAAGAAAAGAATTATTCTGATTCTGACTTAGGTTATAGGAGGTGGAATGAAAAAATCTAAACTTCCACCTATTCCTTTCTCTTCAATCGACCTACATTGAAGCTAAATCTCTTCACTCTCTGTCAAATGGTTTTCGAGATAATTTGTTACCAGATCTAAATGGACATAGATAGATACAAAGACTTGAACTTACTAATAATATTTCTAATCAGTTTAATTCCATAAAAGGAAATATATGCCTACTTGCAGGCCATCCAGTATGCTGATGTTCTGTACCCTAGGTATTAGTTTGTCTAAGGTATGAATATCCATGAACCTGAAACAGCACAGTATGTATGCTCTTTCTTCTGAATCCCTATTCGCTTGATCCAGTCTAGAAATTATATCAATAGTTATGTATTTAATCTGTAATGTATTCCTCATTAGTAAAAAGTTGGTGCAACGTACCCTTGACAGTTTTTGAGAAAAAATTGTATGTTGTGTTGTGTATTTTGAATACATTACATATACACATTCGCAATTTCTTTCAGTGAGTGAAAGTCCAGAATAAACTTATTGGTTTGATTTCGTCATTGCTGCCATCTAATAGTAAAAACTAGATAATATTACTTGTCATTACTATTTGCTTCACACTATTACAGCTGATATTTTTTCCTGAAAATACAAAATACTGGAATAGGTATATTTCACATTGTTTTTTTTTTTTTTTTTGTTAATGGAGTAAGCAATAATATGTTATTGTAAATATATCCTTTAAAATTTGTTAATTCATATTGGAAAATTTGACTAAATAGACAACTAATTGTTGGTGAAGTATATCTGACTTGAATGAGGCCCCCTTATCAGCAAGTCTACATTGTGGTATACAAATATTGCGTTGTCTTAAGATTCCTCTACTACTAAACATTTTTAGTTTCTACAGTACTAGCTTGTCCTAAGTTTGAATCTTGATAGTACATGAGTGTTGTCATCGGCAGGTGTGAGTCAGCAGTCTCGAGTTCTTCCCCAGCGATCATGGGCTGGAGCAGTTCCAACATTGCTGACCCATGAGGCTTTGGATCTGCTGTGCTCTCCTTCCTCCCACCCACAGGGACTGCCAGGACCCGAACTGGCTCCTCTAGAGCGATTCCTAGGCTGTGTGTACATGCGGCGTCAACTACAGCGCTTCATCCAGTCTGAAGAATGTGTCAGTATCTGCATGTCATCATTTGTTTATAGTCTGTTTGAATGATAAAGTATTAGTATTATAAATTTGCAGGGTGTTAATGTACACTGGAAATTGTAAGAATTTCCAATACAAAGTTTTCATTTTAAACATTTTTTTCATTGGGTTTGTTTTGTTTTTTTACCTCGAGTTGCAAAACAAATGCAACTTTCAGGAGAGGATGTGCTCTCTAAAGTGTTTATTAATTTATCTGACATTGTTGATATGATTGCAGCCGCAGTTGTCGCAGATGACCACCACAGAGCCAGGAGTTGTTTACTTCAAAGTGGAGACGTTACAGTGTCGTGTAGGGCTCAACACCCAGCATCTGCAGTCTTTACACATCAAGATCACAACTGCGCCAGAACATAAGGACTCATGGTCCCGGAGGAAATACAAGTGCTGGAGAAGTTCTTCGAAATGCGTGTCAGCGCTCCACCCTTCAAGCCTAACGCACTCTGTTGCTTCGGTCGCATGCTTAGTGTGCAGTTCAATCTGCTCAAGGACTTTGTACAGATAATGAAGCTTGAGTTGGTGAGTACATTCACAATTATTGTCAATTGTTAAATATGTTTTATAAGTCAAAATTTGTTACTGTGTAGGTTGACTGATCATCATAATCATCTTTAATAGTAATGGTAGAGATAAGTAGTCCTGTGGTGTAAACAGAGAATCTAAATCTAAGGAGTTTAATTGTATAACCCCATTTTATAAGCCAAAATCCTAATAATTCTCATGTTGAAATATTTTCCAATGCAATAAAAATATTTCAATCTTCAACCATTTTTTTCTTTTTCATTAAAACAGCATTCAATGAAAATGCATTCAGTGAGAATACCATGACTAAATCTACACATTAAGATATTAATTTGGCTTGTTATAATGCTTAGACACTGTATTTGAAAATGTTCTGTGTTAAAAGAGGTTTTCTGAAAATCTAATTCTAAAAAGATGGAATTTGAACAATGTAAACCGTATATGAATATATTTTACTCATGCTTTATTATGTAGTCTGGCATAAGAAAAAAAAAATGTCAGCAGTTCTGTATCGGAGAAATGAAGTTTGAATATTTACACACTTACACTTTCAAGAACAAAGAGTTAACGTTTTCTTGTACACTTGCTTATTTATTTATTCCAATGGCCTGCCATTTACAACTCATTTCCTATAAAGAACAAAGGTTACAGTTTCCAATATAATCAACAAGATTTCCAAAATTTTCAAAAATACAAAAGATACTAGAAAAAAGATAAAAAATAGAAAAGTAAAATACATAGAAGATTAAAAGCTTAAAAAACTTAAAATATTATGACACACACACACACACACACACACACACACACACACACACATATATATAGGAGTTTTTTATCCTCCCCCTCAAATGGAGTATGGAGTATATTTTACAAAGAAGGAGAATACCAAAAACTAGAGGTCTCTAATTTTACTCTATGAAATTTGGTGGCAAATTTAAGTTTAAGACCACAAACTTTGTTATTCACACGTATCCAATGGTTACACTGCCTTCCACAACCAATGTCATTATCATACTTCTGGCAATCACTTTTCAATTTATTTAGACATTACCAGAAACCCTGCGATGTTATTTTCGGGGCAAGTGAAAATATTCGCAACTTGCCAGATAGCCAGTCGAGCTGGGTTAGAAATTTCCAGGGTTCGAGAATTTAAAATAACTGTTATTTATTGTTTGGAGTCGAATCAGAGGGCCCTGCGGAAGAAATTGATACTTCCAAAATAACGTTGGGCTTACTTCATCACGTCAACTCCAATAAAATTTTGAAGAAGTAAAAAAAATTAAAAAAATAATCTTGCTCAGAAAAATCAAAATTTCTTGTTCTAGGAAAGTTATTGTTCAAGCGAGTTCGATTTTCGAAAACGACTGTATTGTTTATTAATACGTCGGTCAGTGAGGAATTACAAGTAAGCTGAGTAGTCTCCACTGATAACTTGGTCGGGGGGTCGTATACAGTAATTATTGTAAGAGCCCGGGGTTGGAATAATTAATCGGTTAAATAATTATGGTTAGTAGAAGCAAAATACAAAATCAAAGCAAAATATGAATAGCAATGGCGACTAACAAAAGCAATATTCAAATAACACCAATAGCAAATATACAATCTTATAAATTAAAGATTAGCCATGCACCAATATCACAGTGCAACTACTATATACATAAAGCAAGCACTAACCATTAACAGAAAATATTTCTACGGGATGCAAAAGCTAGATGAGTTTATAATATAAAAATAGACTAAGCTTTATTTATTCTGTAGGCAAGTGTATAGCTCCAAAATAAAATATCAAGTTTACTTTTCAGGCATATAATTTTGGAAAATAAAAACAAAATAATCACTTATAACACACACCATGCAGAATTACCCTACCATATGCAAGCTAAGATAAAGGTAAATGATTTAAACCATGTGATAAGGCTACTAAACTAAATTACTATAAATATCAGGGCTCTATGAATATGAAAGAAAAATTGAACACTCACCCTATCTGCACAGTTCACCAGAAAAATAAACTAAAATATCGTTAAATAAATATTTTGAAGGAGGATATCGGGGTGAGGGTGTCAGGACGTTCGCAAAAATAAAAAGAAAGGGTTGCGAGTCCCGAAATAGATAAAGGAGAAAAAATAAAGATAATCACTTACAAAAATATAAATAATTAATAAAGTGAAAATTAGATTGAACTTCAATAAGAAAGAAAAATATTTCCGAGTAGATTAGAGATTCGCCAAGAAATGTGATAATAATCAGACAACAGAATGATGGTCGAGAAAACTTTACACCTAATATAAAAATTTACATCGATTGAACATAAGATTTAGTTTATGAGGACGGGGTCGGTGGGAAGAAAGTATTTATAAAAGGAAGTCGTGGGTATAGGATGCCAGTACTATCGCCGGAAAGAAAGCAGTGGTAAGGCGAGTCCCGACTGTTATAATTTTTTCCGGGTAGGAGATAATTGGTAGGAAAGTTCGTAAAGGAAACTCGGGATGAGGTGTCAGATCGATCGCCAGGAAAAGAAATGCGAGATCTGAAAAATTTAGAAAGGAAAATTTTAACACAATATTTAAAATTTAGTCGAAATGACAAAAAAATAATCTGAGTAATTGGAATTCAAAATATAAGTTAGATTGAAGAAAAGAATAACTTAAGTAATTCAAGTCGAAAAAGTAATTAAAGTTTCAGTAAATTGAGAAGGTCAAATATATTCTATTTAAATTTAATGATACCCTTAAATATCAAATAAATTATTAAGAGTGTATTTAAAATCAAACAATTATCTTATCAAAATAAATCTATAAGCATAAAACATTACTAATATATTTCAGATCGATTAATTTTCATAAATGACAAATAAAATATTAAATTCTGTTTCACATTAAAAAAATTTGGAAGAATTGTTGATGGCGGAGATAAAACACTTTAGTAAGGAACAGGTTCGTTGTTCCTTACCTGGTGCTGGATATCGGCGGCGGTCGTCGAGTCGCGATGAAGTCGATCAGCGAGCGGGGTCGGGGGAAGGGGTCGAAGTCGTCGTGAGCAGCGGTCGTCGGCGGTTGTCGCGGTCACTGGCTGTCTCTCTGTGTCTTCAATCGGCCGTCATTATATAGGTTCGCGCGATCGCGGGGGTGGGGGAAGCCTTCTCCTCTCGCCGTGATCGGAGGGGAAGCAGCGATATCCGTGCGGGCACGGACCTGCCAGATAGCGTCTGACTCATCGT
Organism: Homalodisca vitripennis; assembly: GCF_021130785.1. Classification (NCBI taxonomy): domain Eukaryota; kingdom Metazoa; phylum Arthropoda; class Insecta; order Hemiptera; family Cicadellidae; genus Homalodisca; species Homalodisca vitripennis. Next base: position 13,744 of record NW_025778386.1, on the reverse strand, counting down.
CAGTAAAATAATTATTTCGCTCCTTTTGATGATCATTATAAAAACTCAAGTCGTTATTCGTAATGTTAAAAAAATATCTGTTCTAATTTTACAATGTAACTAATGAATAAATTAAAATTTAAATTTAATTTTGTATGTTAAAAAAGTAACATGTTACACCCCATCTGTACTTCGGGAAACAAAAAAAGATGAAAAAAATGTTAAATGTGGTATTTGTATATAGATAAACAAAAAAGGTTACCGTAGTTTAATCTCCTCTTGTACTCGTTTTGAAAGTTTCTGAAATGAAATTAAACAAAAGTAATACTCTTTTCGCACAACATAAAATGTTTTAATCAACAAATAAAATAAAATGATAACATATTCTGGTAAGAAAATATAACTAAAAACAAATTGCAATCTGCATAAGCAAAAAAAAATATGTAGCAAAACTAAAATTTACACTAAAATATATTACGGACACAGTCTTTCACAATACATATAATTATTATAAAACAAAATCAAATATCGCTTCACTAATAAAAAAATAAACAAAAACCGATCTCGAAAATTTAAATCTCTAAGGGAAGGATATTAGACACGCCGGGTATAGGGGAGTGGCAGTCTTACAAGGAATAATTTGGGATAGAAAGGTGATTTGTTGTAGGAATACTAGTAATTCTTGGCGCAAAAAATTTCGCTTTCATGTTTTTCGCGAGCTTACATCCGCAGAAATCGCTTTGGAATTTTTATCCTAGCGCCCCCTGGAAATATAATAGTCTTCTTCCGTTCTCTCTTCCGCTTCAGGCGTGGACGAGGTTCGGGACCGTGTGATGCATCGTTCGAGGGTGTCGAGGGGTTTGGACAGGAAGTAGTAGGAGGGAGGTTTGACGTGGAAGTGGTGGGAGTAGGGTTTGAAGAGGATGGGGTTGGATCAATTCCAGAGGTCGCTGAGTGGCCGGATACTTGCGAGCTCGACTGGTTCTCTCCTAGTTGGTCCTGAAGCCAGACCTCGTCCGCGATGAGGGATAGGCACGGGGAGGGGCAAGATGAACATTCGATCGGGTCGTTGGGAGCTGGGTTCGGGATTTTGTCGGGATAGGAGGTCGGAGATTTCGCAATTGGATCAATATTCGATAGAGTTTCGGTCGGTGTGTTGGTAGTCGTTACAGGAGAGTCGGGAACGAGATGAGGAGGATCAGCGGACGAGGCACGGAGTTCCTGTTGTAGCTCCTCCCACAAGACGTCTAACCAGTTCTCGTCGTCGAAAATTAGTAGGCTGAGGTTCCGGTCGTCGACGGAGATACCGGATGTCGTGTTGGCGGGGACTTCCTCGGTGTACTCGTCGCAAGCCTCGTTGAGTTCTGCCATAAAGGCGTCATACTCCAGCTCCAACCTGGAGGGCACTTCCGTACTGGGACGACGTGTGTCGTCTTCCACGCCGCACTCCAGGAGATTCCAAGCTTCGGCGTTGAGGAAATTAGGATCGAGGAGTTCCTGACACTCGGCGAGGTGTCCGTCGAATGCACCCAACCGGCTCGTTCTCAACGCTTCCTCCATGTGGACTCGCCACACCAGTGTGTTGAGTTGTCTTGGTTCAATTGTTTGCCCTCGGGAGAGTCGCTCCGCAAACCACGTGAGAAACACCCCGCAGTCCACGTTGTTTTGCTGCCTAGGGCAAGTGCGAGACGTGTCGTGAAGAAGCCATGCTTGTGGGGACCACCCTAAATCGTGGGATTGGGCGTATCTCCCTAGGTCGTGGAGTACTCTTTCCATCGCGGGTATGTGAGTGCCACCCAACGAATCGAACGTTGATATCCGTTTGACGTGGGGGTGGACGGCTATAAGGACCCAATGTCCGATACCGGTCGGAATGTGTAGGGGAATTAATATTAGTTCGGTGTCGAACGGGTTGACTTTCTTAAACCTCCTAGCTGCCCTAATAAAAAGACCATCCTCGAGGTCCTTCATATAGGAAAGTATCTAGGGCTAGGACGGTCAAGAACCCATGCACGCCCTCTTGGTTTCGTCTCTCTATGAGGCGGAGATACCCCTCGATGACAGTGTCATTGAGCCTTCCACCGGGCTTCAGACACTCCATCAGAACTTCTGCCACCAGAATAGTGGGTCTCATCTTCAAATCTGTTAAAAAAAAGCATCGTGCAGCCAAGCAGTCATGCAGGAAAAATAGGTTAGTGGGAGGGAAACTGTGGGCACACTACGGGGCAACACAAGGATCTAGTGTGCCTCCAAGGAAGAGTATGTCTTCAGATCCTTCGCATGGGCTCGGCCTACGTTCTTTCCATGGAGATCTCGAAGTTCGAATATATTCCATCCTATCTTTCTATGTAAGATGAATGGTCCTTCAAAACTTTGGTGCCAATTTTCCTGCGATATTCTCAGCCGCTGAGGAAAGTGTATGGCTGCGCCTCAAAACTTGTTGGCCTATTACAAAACTGTTATCTCTTCTTCTGAGGTTATAGTAATGAGCTTGGCGAGTGTGTGCTTTTTCCATATTTAGCTTACATTTTTCCCTTAATTTTAACATGAAGTTCATTCGTGATTCATGTATATCGATTTCGCTAGGTTTAACAGCACCTTGAGTGGCATTCTCTAATACTTGGCCGTAGATACAGTTTGGAGTTTTAAGTTCTCTGCCAAAATTGAGCATGGCCGGAGTAAATTTTGTTGATTCGCTACAACATGTATTTAACGCAAATCTAAATTCATTTAAATGTTGATCCCAACTACGATGATCATTTCGCACGTACTGAGAAATCATAGTTTTCAATACACGGTTCGTTCGCTCTGTTGGATTACTCTGCGGACTATAAGGTGCGGTTGTTTCGTGAATTATTCCCCAATCACTTGTAAGTTTTTGGAAGATTTTCGAGAGGTACTGCGTTCCGTTATCTGTCAGTACTACTTCTGGAGCACCATATCGCATCAATATAAGGTCTTCGAACTTTTCTGCCACCTTCTTAGCAGTTGCTGATGGTAATGCCACAATTTCTACCCATTTGGTAAAGGTATCTTGGAACACCAGGATAAATCTGTTTCCTTTACGAGATCGAGGTAAAGGTCCCATCAGATCGCTGGTTACTGTGAACCAAGGTCCTTGGGGGCGTCTGAAATGCATTTTCCCCACCGGTTTACATTGTTCCACCTTGTATCTCTGGCAAGTGTCGCAATTTTTTACATATTTTCGAATATCGTTTCGCCATCCAGGCCAAAAGTATCTGGCGCTTATTTTCTGGATCGTTTTGTTTACACCTAAATGGCCAGCTGTTGTGCTGTCATGATTTTCTCTCAGTACATCGGATTTTAGAGAATCTTGTACGCAAAGTTTCCAATTTGTTTTTGGGTCGGTAGATGATTTATCGATTTTTCGGTATAGTTTATTTCCTCGAATGGTGTAATCTGCATATTTATCCGGACTTGCAGATACCTTCCGAAGCATTTTTCGAGTGCCAATCGGGCATAAGTTCGTCTGAAGCTTTTTCTAGCCTTGGTTCCTTGGTTTTGAGCGATAGTTGCCTCCGAGAGTTATTCGAACTGTCGTTGGCGGTGCTACAACCAACGGTTGAACCGACTAGAGGATCACAGCTTGACGTGTCGATCGGATACCGGGAGAGTGCGTCTGCTACTCGGTTCAGGACTCCCTTGCGGTATTGGACTTCGAAGTCATGTTGCTGTAGTTCCAGCATCCAGCGAGCAAGTCTTCCAGATGGTTTCTCCAAACTCATCAACCACTTTAAAGCTTGATGGTCAGTTATCGCAATAAACTTGTACCCTTCGAGGTACGGACGAAATTTTTGAACGGCCCATACCAGAGCTAGGCATTCTTTCTCGGTTACGGAAAATTTCTTTTCATTCTCGTGTAAAAGTCGACTCGCATATGCAATAACCTTCTCCCGCTTGCCAATAGTTTGGGTAAGCGAAGCCCCTAAACCTTCATTGGAGGCATCCACGTGGACCGTAAAAGTTTCCTTGAAGTCAGGGCAGGCTAAGACCGGTGCGGTAGAAAGTTTTGCTTTAAGGGAATTGAATGCTCGTTCTTGAGAATCCGTCCATTCCCATCTATTCCCCTTTCTTAAGAGTTTCGTCAATGGCATAGATATGTTTGCAAAGTTTTCGATAAATCGTCTGTACCAAGACGCAAGTCCCAAGAAACTCCGTACTTGTTTTACAGTTTTAGGTGCTGGAAAATCTACAATTGATTTAACCTTTTCTGGATCCGTCTGGATTCCTTTCTCGTTTATTACGTGGCCAAGGTATTTCAACTCCTTTTTACAAAAAGTTACATTTTTCCATATTGGGTAATAATCCTGCATTTCTAAGGCGTTCGAACACTTCTTTGAGAAGTTTTAAATGTTCTTCGAAAGTTCGGGATACCAGCACCAAATCGTCTAAATAGGCAAAAGCGTGGGGCTCAAACTCAGGTCCTATCACTTGGTCTAGCAATCTCTGAAAGGTAGCCGGAGCAGAGTGTAAGCCAAATGGCATGACCTTGAATTGGAACAACCCTCTGCCTGGGGAACAGTGAAAGCCGTAATTGGTCTACTGTTAACTTCAAGAGGTACCTGCCAATAGCCATCTTTTAAGTCGATCGTGGATATATAGCAAGCATTTCTCAGTTTGTCGAGTATCGCACTTATTTGGGGAAGGGGATATGCATCCTTCTCACTGACCGCATTAACTCGCCTTAAGTCGATGCAACACCTTACTTTTCCATTCGATTTCTTAACCAGCACTAGTGGAGAGCTCCAAGGACTAGATGATGGTTCAATGATGCCTGATTCCAGCATCTTGTCAACTTCTTTGTTAATGATCGCCTGCATTGCCGGGTTGCGATAATAATACCTCTGTTTAATGGGTGTATCAGTTTTAAGGCGAATTTTATGTTCCACTAATGTCGTGCGACCAATAAAACCATCAAACAAATTCAACTGATAATCAAGGAATTCTTTCAGTTTTTTACTTTCTACTTCTGTTAGTGTCATAACGGCATCAGTATGAATAGTCTTTGAATTATCGCATCTAGTCACTGTTTCTGCAGTACTTTCATGAGAAGTGATATCGATCAGTTTTAAAGGCGTTATGACGTCCATACCCAAAATCATCGGCGTAGTTAGGCCTGGTAGGAAACAGGGCGCGTACCTTAGTTCTAATATCGGCTATTTCGCAGTTAAATTCGAAGGCCTGAGATATCTGGCTATTTGTGCTATCGGCCATATTAACATTAACATTTACGTTCTTAGGCCTAACGCCTAACTGTAATAGATGATGAGCTACTCTTTCCCCTATAATAGTCACCATTGATCCCGTATCAAGCAGTGCACAAAAGGTAGTTTCTTGAATCTTAATGGATACAAATGGTCTAGGATCGTTCGATTTAACTTCTGCACAGCTGCTTTTGTTAAATTCTTTTATTTGGTTGAGCCATTTGGGCCATTCGATTGAGGTGATTTGTTGCCCCCAGAGTCCCGGGACACCTCTGACGCTCCGGGCTCCGGAAATGTTTCCCTGCCTGCAAGGACACTGGACGGTTCGGATTCCTACTTTCTTACAGTTAAAACAGCGAATGGTTTTAGGGAAAGGACACTGGTGATATTTTATGCCCTTTAGTTTCGCAATTCCAACAAATAGGAATGGCAGTCGTTGTATCTGTAGTAAGATGCCTTGGCTGAGTAGTGTTAGTCGGGATAGTTGTAGAGGGCTCGAACCTTCGCTTATCGGGAAAAGATTTGGGTTTATCGTGATACAGTTCTGGCTTATCTATCATCTGTACTGGGTATGACTTAAAAACTCTACGTTTTGAGTCGTATGCCGTCTCAGGTACCATGGATTGAGCCGGATTTGGAGGAGGTCGATAACTATTCTTCTCTCGCAAATAACTTTCATATCCCTCGGCAAGATGAATTAGTTCACTAATCGAGTGAAAACTCTCCCTTCTGATCGTTAATTTGTATTCAGGTCTCATGTTTGAATATAATCGGTTCAGTGTTTGGTTTTACAGAGAAGCCACCACGTCGTCGAATTAGAGTCGTAAGGGCTACAATAAATTTTCGCATTGGCTCATTCTCGCCCTGAGTTCTTCGAGTTATTTCCTCGTCCAAGTTACGTCGGTAATCTGGAGGAAGATACTGCTCTTCGAAGCTGATTATAAAGTCGTCATAGTTTGTCCAAAATGACTTATTATTTCGGTACCAGAAAAGAGCGTTTCCCTTAAAAAGTTCCGGTAATGCCTTTAGTAGCCGATCGGGAGTGAGGTATTTCATAAGATTCGGCAAGTTCATTGAGACGCTCAATGAAAGAGACTGGGTCTCCATCCCCATCGAATCTCAAATTCCATTTCCGAACTTGATTGCAGATATGAGAGATATCCGGATGTCTAAGTTCAGATGTAGGCCTGCTTGCCATGTTAGCGCCACTGTCCAATCCAAAATTCGGGTCACAAGGCTCATCACCTGTGAGGGATCTTGCTGTCGGCATTCTCAACGGGTGAGGTGTTGTTATGTCTTGTGTGTTTTGTTGGGGCTACGGCATTTACAGATTTTTCGTGCATTAAAAGGGCTAATCGTTCCTGTACTAATCTAAAACTAGCTGTAGGAGGGAGGTTTAACATTTCTCGAATGCTAACTTCCTCATGTTGTATATGACCATCAACATGAGAGGCACTAATCAGTCCTAATGCTGAGGACACTACATTGGTCGCGAGGTTTTGTTCGTATGATAATAATTCTGTTCTTAGTGGAAGAGGTTCAGGAGGTGTATTTCCAGACCTAAGAAAAGTCACAAGTCGCTTTCGTAGTTCAGCCACATTACCATCCGGATTCAGATTAAATTTTCTCAACTCTTCCTGAAGGTCGTTCTTTTGTAATTTATAAATCCAGCCCACACGAGGATCATTCTCCGAAGGGGAAGGAAGCATAATTTGGGGATTGGGAATAGTTGTAGGAGGGATCGGTAGGCCCATTGTAGTAGCAGTAGTACTAGTAGTAGTGGTGGTGGTAATAGTAGCAGTAGTAGTGGTAGTAATCGGTGCGACTGATGTTACGACTGTAGGAGGACTCATTTTTGGCACTGTACCACCAGAAGAAGCCTGTGATGTCGTAATACGAGTTGAAGTCGTAGTGGTTGTGGTTGTTTTTCGTTTGTTTGCGTCCCCTTGTCCATCATTTCCGTTTACATACATAAAGAATAATATTTGATAAGGGCGGAGAAAGAGGTTCAATAAGTACATCATTATTGTATGTTTCAAATTTTCTTAAACAAAAAAGTTATTGTAAAACTTTAACAATTTTTTGTCGTAAATTGTAAAGTATATTCACAAAAAAGCGTAAAGTAAATCGTAAAGTTCGTAAATTAACGTATATTACAGTCCCAGTTGTTCGGGCGCCACTTTGCGATGTTATTTTCGGGGCAAGTGAAAATATTCGCAACTTGCCAGATAGCCAGTCGAGCTGGGTTAGAAATTTCCAGGGTTCGAGAATTTAAAATAACTGTTATTTATTGTTTGGAGTCGAATCAGAGGGCCCTGCGGAAGAAATTGATACTTCCAAAATAACGTTGGGCTTACTTCATCACGTCAACTCCAATAAAATTTTGAAGAAGTAAAAAAAATTAAAAAAATAATCTTGCTCAGAAAAATCAAAATTTCTTGTTCTAGGAAAGTTATTGTTCAAGCGAGTTCGATTTTCGAAAACGACTGTATTGTTTATTAATACGTCGGTCAGTGAGGAATTTACAAGTAAGCTGAGTAGTCTCCACTGATAACTTGGTCGGGGGGTCGTATACAGTAATTATTGTAAGAGCCCGGGGTTGGAATAATTAATCGGTTAAATAATTATGGTTAGTAGAAGCAAAATACAAAATCAAAGCAAAATATGAATAGCAATGGCGACTAACAAAAGCAATATTCAAATAACACCAATAGCAAATATACAATCTTATAAATTAAAGATTAGCCATGCACCAATATCACAGTGCAACTACTATATACATAAAGCAAGCACTAACCATTAACAGAAAATATTTCTACGGGATGCAAAAGCTAGATGAGTTTATAATATAAAAATAGACTAAGCTTTATTTATTCTGTAGGCAAGTGTATAGCTCCAAAATAAAATATCAAGTTTACTTTTCAGGCATATAATTTTGGAAAATAAAAACAAAATAATCACTTATAACACACCATGCAGAATTACCCTACCATATGCAAGCTAAGATAAAGGTAAATGATTTAAAACCATGTGATAAGGCTACTAAACTAAATTACTATAAATATCAGGGCTCTATGAATATGAAAGAAAAATTGAACACTCACCCTATCTGCACAGTTCACCAGAAAAATAAACTAAAATATCGTTAAATAAATATTTTGAAGGAGGATATCGGGGTGAGGGTGTCAGGACGTTCGCAAAAAATAAAAAGAAAGGGTTGCGAGTCCCGAAATAGATAAAGGAGAAAAAATAAAGATAATCACTTACAAAAATATAAATAATTAATAAAGTGAAAATTAGATTGAACTTCAATAAGAAAGAAAAATATTTCCGAGTAGATTAGAGATTCGCCAAGAAATGTGATAATAATCAGACAACAGAATGATGGTCGAGAAAACTTTACACCTAATATAAAAATTTACATCGATTGAACATAAGATTTAGTTTATGAGGACGGGGTCGGTGGGAAGAAAGTATTTATAAAAGGAAGTCGTGGGTATAGGATGCCAGTACTATCGCCGGAAAGAAAGCAGTGGTAAGGCGAGTCCCGACTGTTATAATTTTTTCCGGGTGGTAGGAGATAATTGGTAGGAAAGTTCGTAAAGGAAACTCGGGATGAGGTGTCAGATCGATCGCCAGGAAAAGAAATGCGAGATCTGAAAAATTTAGAAAGGAAAATTTTAACACAATATTTAAAATTTAGTCGAAATGACAAAAAAATAATCTGAGTAATTGGAATTCAAAATATAAGTTAGATTGAAGAAAAGAATAACTTAAGTAATTCAAGTCGAAAAAGTAATTAAAGTTTCAGTAAATTGAGAAGGTCAAATATATTCTATTTAAATTTAATGATACCCTTAAATATCAAATAAATTATTAAGAGTGTATTTAAAATCAAACAATTATCTTATCAAAATAAATCTATAAGCATAAAAACATTACTAATATATTTCAGATCGATTAATTTTCATAAATGACAAATAAAATATTAAATTCTGTTTCACATTAAAAAAATTTGGAAGAATTGTTGATGGCGGAGATAAAACACTTTAGTAAGGAACAGGTTCGTTGTTCCTTACCTGGTGCTGGATATCGGCGGCGGTCGTCGAGTCGTGATGAAGTCGATCAGCGAGCGGGGTCGGGGGAAGGGGTCGAAGTCGTCGTGAGCAGCGGTCGTCGGCGGTGTCGCGGTCACTGGCTGTCTCTCTGTGTCTTCAATCGGCCGTCATTATATAGGTTCGCGCGATCGCGGGGGTGGGGGAAGCCTTCTCCTCTCGCCGTGATCGGAGGGGAAGCAGCGATATCCGTGCGGGCACGGACCTGCCAGATAGCGTCTGACTCATCGTCAGTAAAATAATTATTTCGCTCCTTTTGATGATCATTATAAAAACTCAAGTCGTTATTCGTAATGTTAAAAAAATATCTGTTTCTAATTTTACAATGTAACTAGTGAATAAATTAAAATTTAAATTTAATTTTGTATGTTAAAAAAGTAACATGTTACAACCCATGTAGAAAACTGTGTTATCCGTATGGTATCGTGGTTATATATCAAATAAGTTGATTGGTCCAGGCTTGAAACAACTCATTCTCCCCAAGTTGAACTATCAACAGTATGACAGGTCTGGAAGAACAGAAACACCAATGCATTTAGATACTCTGTAGAGTTCACAAGTGTAAGTGACATATGTTATTGATGATGACGGGTGAAATGATATAATGTTATAATTGAACTGTTAAACCAGGTGCCAGGTCTAGTGCAGCAGCAAGGCCTTAAGTGGACAGTCCAGTGGTGTCTCAGGATCCCCCCGTCTGCCCCTCCCATAGTTCCTGCAGGACAAGCTGCAGTGTTACTCTGTCGCTCAAAGATTCTCCTGTTTGTAAGTATAAACTGTGTACAGTTTAGTTTGATTCTAGCTTTGATCCTTCAAATAGAATTTGTTAGACAGACAGAAATGGCAAACATTTTATCACTGGCAATCTCAATAAGGGTCTCTCTGAAAACAGCACGTTCTGCTTCTTCTTGAACATGGAGCTCCAATAAAGACTCACAGATAATGTTCTTGCCATCTTAGAGTCTGTTGCCAAAGAAAAACCATACCTTCCTTCCTTTTTGCACATCTTACAGAGAGATCAATAACTAAAACAATGAGAATGTGTTCCACACATCTTTTTTCAAGATGTTCTCAAGCTTAATTTTCTCATATCTCTACATAACCGGAGATCCATACAAGCCATAGTTTAATCCTTTCACTGATGGTCTATACTGAGTGATGCTGACTGGTGTTACCGATGCTTCCTACAGATAGGTATTATATAGCAGTCAATAGCTTGTGACATTCCAGAACTTGTTCAAAGATGATTCATCCTGTTTAAAAAATGCTTTCATTGCCCATAGCTTACAAACTAAAACTGCTAATAGAGGGAAGTTATTTTATGTGAAACTTGCTCAAAACTATATAGAACTACTACTTACTTCAATCTGAAAACTTTGGAATGCGGTTTGACCCGTAACAAATGTGAGAGGAAGATATACATTTTTTAAATGATTGCAAGAACAGGACTCGCCGTGATCAATGAGGAGAGTGTATCTACTTTACACAGGCCAGGGTATGCGCAGACAATACCGAATGTTACTTTAGTAATGGATACATTTGCACGTAATATTGTAGACTGGAGGGTAAGTGAAGACTATACTGGTAGCGATCATCAGTATATCACTTTCAGCTTGCAGTTCGGCAGAAACAATGATCATTTGCGACCTTCTGTGAGCTCATCACCTGCTGGTTTGAACGTATGAAAAATTAATGAAGTGCATCAGCGTCCTGACCAGGGTGAGAAGGAGAGCAGTTGATGTTGCAATAAAAAAGAGTAAATAGATATGAGCTTAGACATGAAGTTAACACAGGCCCCTGAATTCTGGGATACAGGATCATAATGCAAAAGCTTGAATCTATTGTCACCCAGCTCCATGATGGATACTGATATGTTGGAGCACATCATCGACAATCCCTTTCCAACTCATCCTATTTGGATTTGGAGGTGCTTGCGGTGCCAGTGTATGGCATACTACTGTTTATAGAAGAAGAACTAAAGAAAAACTGCATGAACATCTTGAATTAAGGAGGCTCCAGGACCAGATGGCATACACGGTGAAGTGCTGAAAGTGGCTGTGGAGGTGTGTCCGGAAGTGCTCCTGAGTATGTACAGCTGCTGCTTGGAGGAGGGGCATTTTCCCAAAAATCTGGAAAAGACAGCATCTAGTCCTGATAAGCAAAATTTAAGGGGGGATACAAGCTCCCATCAGCATATAGGCCTCTCTGCAAGGCAGTATGGCTTCAGATAGGGGAAGTCAACAATTGGTGCCATAAAAAAAGTTACAGAAGTTGGGCGATATAAAGTTGGATCTGTAACATCACAGAGTAGATTTCAGAGACAGCATGTTGAGGTGGGCTTCTTTCTCATTCTGTTCCTGTCAAGCCACGGTTATTTTGGATCTTACATAGACAGGATGGGAAAAGAGGAGTTGCCCACTTGCGTTTTTGGAGAGTCATCTCGGGATGATGTGATGAAGACAATGGACAGAAGAAAGAAGAGTTGATGACGTTGCAACTGCAGACTGTTGGAGTTATGCTCCAATGACAGGAATGCTGGAATATGATGTCCAAACACGTGGAGAAAAATCTTAAGGACAATAAAACTGATTAGATCGTGAACAAAATCTAGAATCAACAGATATAGTAAAAAAAGGAAATCAGATGAGAACTTGAATAAGGCTTCAAACAATAGGCCTAGCCCAGAGTATTGGGAACACCATTTTAGGGCTGGCCCAAGAAGAGAAGAGGGTGTTGTTTTAGTGGATATTCCTTCAGGAAAGCACCTTTCGTTAGAGCCCCACGCTTGTTTGCTTGGCTACAGTTAGGGCCAAGCGTTCGTACAATCATGCATTTGACCTTTATCAAACAGTGCTTAAAAATATTAAATATAAACAATTTGAATGTTTTTTATATTATATATACAGCAGAAAACCTCTTTAATCGGCTTGTTTGGGGCATTGATGCTTGCCGTATTAAAGAAAATTCTGAACTATGAAGGTTACTTATAAAAATACAGGAGTCTTATAACAAAATTTGTACAAAAACTTTTACTGTATGTATTTATTATTTAAAACATGGGCTATTTAAACAATATATGAGTTACAGGAGAAATATTAAAATCTATTTTTTAAGAACAGTACATAATGAAATAAATTTTAATACAGTATGAAGTTTACTGCTCAGAGGGTAAAGCTTTGTGACTCTTGAGTGTCAACGTTAGAATGTTCATTGTGAAGGCAATTCTATTAAGTTTATCTATTGCCACTTATACCAGATTATAGATAATTCCGGGACTATGGGAATGCCGGATTTAAAGAGGTTTTACTGTATACTGTATATGAATGCCCTAACTTACTCTACCAATGCTGTGATACATGAAAACACAATTTTTTATTGTTATTGAATAGTCTTTTCAAATACGAATAAAAGTACTGATTAAGTAAATGTACAATAAAAACAAAGTACTGATGTTACAATTTTAATAAACCAACAAAACAAATTGAATTAATTTAAAACTTATGTATCTAATTAAAACATCACAATTAACCCTTTGAGCCCGGACCTAAAAATATAGTTTGTGCAAAAATTTTTACCAAGTCTAGTTTTGCAAGTAACTGTCTAAAAACCCCAAGGCCTTTTCAGTGATTTTTGTACGATTTCATTTGAAAAATCATACCATCACTAATGGCCTAAATAATACATTAAAAATGTTTGGAATAAGGTACTTCACAAATAAAAAATTCAATAAGGACTAAAAAATATTTCTGTACTTTTTTTATATATGTAAAAATAACGCATATGTGCAAACAAACTAAAAAAAAAGAAAAAAGTTTACATTTAACATTTTTTTAGAAATAAAACAAGGAACAAATTAACCTGTGGGATATAATTTTATTTTCATTTGTCATGTTATTGCAAATATACAAAAAAATTAATTTCAGAACAGATTAGTTCAATAATAAATATTTTGTAAAATATTTTTTTAAAATGGACACAAAACCTGTGACGTACTAGGCCTAGGTTGTGTAACATTATTCAGAGCTAATGTAGATGGTATCTCAGGTGTTAAGTCTTTAGCACTAAATAGACCTACATTTCTCCCATTGTCACTATTCATATACGTCGGATCAAGGTCACTATCATCGTCAAAAACTATCAGATAATACCGAATCGTCATTTGAAAAGTCAATATTCAATTGTCTGTCAACTTCACTAGAATGTTCTGCTAGGTTTGAGTCACCCATTATTTACAAAATAAAACAATATTTCATACTGAAAGTACCGAAACAATAATATAACACTGTCTACTCACACAAACGTAACGAACATCAAAAATAGACATAGAAGTGGAACAACACAACACAGCCTACTAAACTTAAACAATTACACGGCAGATTCCAGATGTTGTTCTTAGTAACAGCTGATCTTCTTACTCTTTCTTTA
>NW_025778385.1:0-22309 GCF_021130785.1 Homalodisca vitripennis | reverse complement strand
TATATTTCATCTAAAGGGAGACTCACCTTAGTATATACTACTGTAAGATTCTAAAAATCTACTTTTAGATTTGTTCTCTATTTTGAACTGAGTAAAATGTCTGATTATCAAAAGACATAATAAGTGATATTATGTTTTAACGAGTCGGCAAGTTTGAAATAAATTACATTTTAACGTGAGAAAAGTTACAATTATCAGTGATTTTTAATACGGCCTCACTTTAATTCCTTTAATGAACAAAAGTTTATATTTATTACATTATTACTTTGCTAACGATTTAAAGGTTTTTATTGTCTCTGAAGTAATGCGTCATATAACGTGTGTAGAGTCCACTGGATCTTGTGACTACGAATATTTATTGGAAAACTAAGTATATATTATATTAAGTGAAAAATATTTCGTAGCCTTAAAAGACACAAACCCCACATAAAAAACTGTCATTTAAAAAAATACCAAAAACAATAAACATAATCTGTTACATTAAAACAATACTGTAATACGTGTTCCATAGCACGTTTATGTTATTGAAGTCCAGTCACTTAGGTAGACACTCTTTGTTCAGAACATTTAGATGTTACTTTGGTAGTTACAAAACTATTTTGTGAAACAACTGCTGTTTGGTTTTCATTTTGCTTTGGTCAGATGAATCTTTTATCTTTTGCAAATTGAAATTGTTTCTGCTCATCAATTTTAAAGCAAATTACTGTGAAAGCAAAGAAAAAGTTCATTTGCTTGAGTGTTGTTTTCTTTTGTTTTTCTAAGAAAGTTGGAGCCTCCACACAGGCAGTTCCTATGCCTTTTGAGGTCCTATTTTGTTTTCTTGAATTTTGTTTATTGATGTACCTTAGCTGTATTAATATAAAAAAGACATGTTCATATTTCTTTAACAAAAAGTTACATTGTTTTATTTTTATTTTCATGTCAATTGTGTCTACAACTAAGGAGCAATGTTTGTGTTTCTGCTTAAGGTATAAATGATGTTTATATGTTAATATTGTACATGATTTTCGCAAGAAAATTATATTATTTTTCTATTTCATTTTTTTCTGTCTTGGAAAAATGAGAACCAAGCTTGGCAGGGATTGGGACTGCCTGTGGCTTTAAAACAGTTGCCTTGCATTCATCATTGTTACAATAACCAACAGCAATCTAAGTGGCTGAAGATCAAAACTGTTTACGCGCACCCAGGATAGAGCATTTCCAAGGTACTAGGGCCAGTCCTTGGGCAGGTCGTCACCCTTCTTACATGTAATACTCCCCTCCCTTATGTAGGTTGTTTATTTGAGATATTTAGGTTTCGTTCACGTGTGCTGCAATCTACCGCAGACAATCATGCACTTCCTCAACAAGAGAATAATGTTATATCCGTAGATTCTCACTGAGACCAGTTGAACTTTACAGGAATAATTACTTGGTTATACCGTTTAATGTTTCGGATTATATAATTTTTAATTATTATTGTAATCGTTGTAGATTTTAAACAAGAAAAGAGTAGTTTATATAAAAAAAGAGGTTGACATTCCTTAGGCAATGTTATTACTATTCTCGTGATGCAATTTAAGTAATATTAATGTAGTGCTTACCCCATATAAAATGTTAGGTTTGACGTAGATATTTTGATCCAGTTCCAACCCCCACTCTTTCCAAGTCCACATTGTGCTGACTTGAGAGATTTATCAATATTATTATAGATACTTTTTGATAGGAAATTGATTAGGATCTGATATAATAAGAATCCATATAAATGATAAGAATAAGATTAAAACGATAAGACCTCTGCTAAACATTGAACTACAACGGAAAAGTTTACAACGATTACAAGCGTGTTGATATTGAAAACCATATGTGAATTTCGTTTTTTGTAGAATAAGAAACTTAGCTAAACAAAGGAATTCATAGATTTATGAACCTCAGGGAATCTTTACTTTTATTAAATATACTTAATATATATCATCTTTTAATAACTTCCATCCTGTTCTCCACTGATAACTGTGTTGGAAGTTACCCACGACCACAAGTGGCGGGGGCTACTACCATTACCGACTTCCTGGTGACGTCAAAGGAGACGAAACGAGGAAACCAACTCGTAATTGAATATTTATTCAATTTTATGAAGTGGAAAACGATAATTGTGTGTAATACCAGCAGATGTGGAAACTAATTCGGTAAATGTACAAAATCGTTGTCAGTACGCCATCAAATGTCTCGGAAAAATGCCGGGATCACTATTATCGGCTTAGTGATCCCCCTCCGCACTAATTGTAGTTCCGACGTTTATGTATCAAGGGACAGTTGTCTTAGGGATTACTGGCGCAAAATGTACATTTATCCCCAACTATTTGCTTTTAAAAGGAGGAGATTGTTGAGAAAATGCCGTGAGCGCTTGGCAGCGAATAACACATGCACTTCCTCTGGGGTTTGGTGACGTTGTGAAATTCATATTTCCGAACTTAGACTACCCTTTATGTGAGAGTTCAATGATTTCTGAATTAGCTAAAATTCATTAATTGATTTCTAAACTTCTGTTCTCCACTATGATCACCTAGTGGATGCCCGATTGAAACTCTTAGGTTGACCAATACAACCACGCTTCTGGCTGTGGCATGAGATAGGTTTACGCTTGTAAATTTTGGATATTTAGATTTAATCCAACACAAACAGTAATGCTTTTTAACATAAATGTCTAGTACAGCTATAACAACATTGTTGAGTTAAATGAGATAATACAGTTACAACGCTATCATAACTTTTTCCGGGCTCTTCTTAGTGGAACGTTAAGGTAATATTTTAATTACTGTCAGAATTTTACCAGGGAGACGAAATCATTACTTAAAATGTCTACATATAATAAACACATATATTTACATGGTCGGGGGGTCATCCTTTAGTGCGTAAAGTCAAATAGAATATAATTTCAGAAACAAAAATAAATTATTTAATATTTTAACCCTATTGATATTTTTCAATTGTCGACCACCACTACAACTTGATTTTTTTAGGATAAACTTTCAAAACCAATTCAGTAACCTGGTAGATATATTTGATCAGTAACTATTAGGAATAACTGAAAAAGTACACTACTTAAAACAAAAAACATGTGAAGAAATACTTTTCAACGTAAATTAGCATAAGGAAGAAAATTGTATAACATATTCTGAACAAATGCAAATGACTCGCGTGTTGTATAATTTCATGTAGAGTGACAAGGTTTTTAATTTTTTTCAAATATTTAATCAACTTTGACTCTGCGGTAGTGATAATAATGGACAGGTATGGTGACGTAGTGGCCGGTTCCCGATACAGTAAATACATATAGCAAAAAGTATACAGTTTAGAAATAAAAAGTCGGTTTTTATTAACTTCTGCTGTCTGAGTTACTGGTAAATAAGTCAGTCATGAGTTGCTACAATCTAAACTCAAGGATTAAATTGTTAAAAAATATAAATAAAAAACCCCCCCCCCCCAATAGGCAGACTACATATACAGCCATACATAGAAGATAAAATCTACATGATTTAATTGTATTCAGTGAACACTGTGTTGTTTTGACTTATCTCAAATTTGAAGAATATTCCAGTAAAAACGACAGAGGTTCAGCCGAGGTGTTCGGGTCATAGGCCGGAAGGAGACTAAAAATATTAACTCTGCTAACTTTGTTCGTATCAACTTGAAGCAAAATTTTCTTACGATGCCACTGTACTAAACAAATGTTTCAAAGGTATAATGTTTTAAAATTGTGTTTTCATGGTAACGAGGATTAATTATTGTTTGTTAAGAAATAGAACAATCGTAAGGGTTAAGTTACAGTTATATAAATTATCGAGGAAGAGGAGCACATCTAGATCGTTACACGAAGATAATTAATAAATTAATGAATATTTATTTCCTCAATGAATTAAAGATCACACATATTTACAAAAAGCAGGATATGATCTCCAAGGCGCAGCATACTTACAAATATATAGTAGTGTGATGATCTTTTGTATTATAAAAAATAAAAAACATATTGAGAACATGAAATTTACAATATAAATATGTAGATAATGTAACATATATGTCACTCCATAACTTAATAGAAAAGAAAAAAACACAAAATACAATCATAGCTACAACAAATCAGGGGTTAGAGAATAAGATAACTACACAGATAACAACGGCCAAAAATTGATAATATAATTATGAATGATTATTAAATAATAAAAATTTTAACATAATTTTATCAACTAAAAAGATCTACATCGATACAAGTTTAATTAGGAGGCTTGGAAGTCACAACCACTTATACACTCTCACGCTACAGCATAACCAACTCTCCTCTCCTCTTCTCTTTCCTCTCTCTCTCTCCCTCTTTTCTTTACGCCCTTTCCTGTCTCTACATTTAACCACCATCAAAAGACGCTCTCGTCTCAACACACAACCCTACACAGCTACAACATCATGACACGTATCATGAACGCCAACCCACTGGTAAAAATACTCCTGATGAACATAGGAATACAGACAATCTAAGCTAGTGATGTTCAATCATAGCTAGCATGTTCACATAAAGCATCTCATGATCAAGTATCTGTCAACATTACATGGACAACAATTTTTAGTGGCTGCTACTGCAATTACAAGTAACCTACTATGCCAGTGAATGTGCATTCATTTTATCACATATTTGTAGACAGGGAAAAAATTTTCTTTTCGATTTTTGTTCTGTTTACTAACCCTTTCTATTTTTTTTTGCTAAGGCTAGACCCATAAAGATGTTTGAATCATTTACTAAACAGATCCATTATAAAGGTTTTGGTACTGGACAAATAGAGAGAGTACCATAACATAAAGTGACAGACAGGAGCCTGCACTATCCCTCAATTAAGACACCCTTGTTGTCTTTCCTAAATAATAATAATAACATTTCGGTAATATTCAATTATTAACAAGTACAATTTTTTTAAATTTATTTTAGATGTACGTGGTGTAGCCAAAACTAAAAAAAATATGTTCTTGTTATATAAACACAACGACGTTTTCAAATTTTGTGGGATGTATTCATATTAAAACGTAAGGTAAATATTTTTATTGCTGTTAATTAATCATCAAAGTTTTGATAGATATATATTTTTCTTTCTGTCATATTATGACTTCTCTAATTGTATCTTATGAAGCTTCTCTAGAATGTAATATGTATATTTATAAAGACCTTAGTTTTATCGAAACATTTTCAAAACATAGTATAGATACCTTGTTATTTAAAATATTAAACGTTTTGCTGCTGCATCAATTTTTCTTCAGCATATAATTAAATTTATATTATCATTATTAATTGACTGCTTCGTTAATGATCCCACATTTGAAAACCATTCCTTTATTAAAATCTCCTATACGAAAGTGAAATTTTTCATTAAAAAGCCTGGAATGACAAAGTAAGTACTTTATACGCGATATATTCTAACGAAACAAATCTAACAGTAGTAAGAAAGCTGAGCACAATCAAATGAGAATATATAGATTATTGTGATATTATTCATACAATAAACAAAAAATAACAGTATCATAAAGGTTAAAAACCCCATCATTTCTGAGCACAATCATTCGTTGTAGTATCACTGCCACCTCACTAGAACTGTTCATTATATAGAGGTTTTTATCCTAACTCAAAGAACTAAAATGTGAATGTATAATTTAGCATGATATCTCAATATATATCATCTTCACCTTTAAAATTTTCAGGATACTTCATTCTACATAGACAACATTAAGTTCTATGATTGTGCATGTTTAACTGTAGAATTTGGGTTGAGCGTCATTGATGCACTCAGTGGGCTGAAACAATTAACGTTTATGCTTACTGTGAGGATGTTAAGTTTTCTATACTGGGTTTCATTTATCAGTATGACAGCATGACGATAATGAAATGAGCTATGTGATTAATATTTAGCATGCAACTTTTAGCAAGCCTATTACACAACACGTGGTGCAGCGTACTCGTACCTTGCATATATAAACCAACAATAAAATAAATGGATGGTGGCCATGTAATAACACAAAAGTGGAACATTTAAGTTTGCGAAATTTTAGGAAAATTCACAAGCAAAAATACTGGGCTAATATCAATTAACAATAAATTGTCTACATCGACTGTAATTCTACCTATATAATACATAGAAATTAAGTGTAAGTTTTATTTAATACATGTAATAAATGTCTAATAATTTTAAAATTGAAAGGACAGGGTAATTTTTTTTTTCCAACAAGAAAAAGACAACTAAATTGCAAAGGTATTTTGAAAATGGTGAAGAAAAAAGTGAACTAGTTTTACGTTAAATATGGATCGATAAAATACCAGCAAGTCCTACCCTGATAAAACTGCAGAAGATTTTAATTTTTAAGGAAACAAGAAGCTAGCTCATCAAATTATGTTAATGACGTATCCTTTTGGATTATAATGTATTCAAGGAAATGTTGGTAATAATTACAAAGCGTTGCTGGATATAAAATATTTTATCAATACCATTTACATATTTTGTCTGCTGTGCTACAGAAATTTAATTCAAACATTGTACACCAGCTGGCTTTATTTAATGTGATTTGTTATGTTTACATTAATTTTCTTCTTAATTATAGACGGGTTTCTAACGTATTATTGTATTATTTCCATTAAAACAAGTAACGGGGTGTAAATATTTTGCAGTAAACTATATCGGAGACATAAATCGGTCTGATTGATCTAGGGTGAAACACTGTTTTATTTAACAAAGCATGCGTCGTCATACAGTTCGTCTTCATGAAATCCAGTTTTTAATATTTTGACCTGTGGTCTTAGTGGCTTGGTATAATGTGGACTTATGTGTGCATTGCTGTCTCCAGGTGAAAGGTTACAACAGTTAGTGAAGGTAACCTATTCGTCAAAAGAAAATCTGGAATTATAAGTCTCTGAAGAAAGAAACTAAAGGTCCAGCTTGGCACCACTCCGAATGGTAAATAACATATATTACATCCTTCCTCGATCGCAGTCCTTGTTAGTTGTATTTAGTTTTGTTTCTTAGAATTATACTAGCACCAGTAGAAAAAGTATCATGATTTGACAAATAACAAAACAAAAGACCCTTGGTTTTCATTTTTAAATTTTAAAAAATCCTATATTACAAGTTTTTAAGTTCCGTTCATTAAACCAAACTCATAAAAAGGCGTTCATAAATTTAAATATTTGGTAATTCCTTTATAGTGATGACCTTTTTGAGTATAGTAGACTTGTATTTATTTACCTAGAGAGGACGTTACAAGGTTTTAGGTTAGAATTGGGCAATACGATTTATTATTTGGAAGTTTTTAGATGAGTTTGCATGTAGTTGTGTTAAATACTGACCGTAACGCGCCGCTAGTTAACGTATAGATTAATTATTTACATTCGGATTGGTTGCCGTTAATTGCATATTTGAACTTCTAATAAATCATGTTGTCAGTTCAACAATTATTACTTAACAGTCACATTGACTTTTGTTTCTTTAATAGTAAACCGGGATAGTGATTTATATATTACATGTATAATACATTTGCGGTACAATAGTTTATCTGATTGAACCTCATTTAATGAGTTCATGATTTAGTGATAGTAAACATAATTATGAAGTAGTTACTATTTTTTTTCGAATAATCATTTCTTTTAGGAATCTCCTAACATCGATAAATACCCATGCTTCATTATTGTACATTTATCCGTTGCTATGATTCAGGAAAGTGGGCTGCGTTTATAACCATTTAAATTGGTTGACCAAACTAAGGGATGTTTATTTACGAATGATTTATTCTTAAATTTATCGTTACCAATTAGGGTACATTTTACTTTACCCATAAGATTAACTAAAGTTTCGATAACGCTCAGCAAAATTCTACTGGCTGATATGCACTTCAATTCGAAATGCATCTATTTGATCTATATCACGAGAAAGACTCCTCAATACCATGGACAGTGCTTTAAACAATGCAATTTTAAGAAATAATTGTGAAGAAATATACATTATTTAGACGAAATATTTGATAAAAGCTTTAGTAAGTTAGTATCTCTGAATAATTATATCCTTAGGTACAACATATATTTTGTCCAGACCTTTATCACCTTAAATAATAATGACCTTGATAGAATATTGGACCGTGCTGATCAAAAGCAACAAGAGAGCATCAGAATTATAAAAGATATATTCTTTACACGCAGTTTTGAAATTTATTCGACCCTTTATAATACTTAGATGTTACGATGGTCCAAACAAGGTCATGGATTATATGCTTGTTTTAGACATCTAAACTTCTTAGTATATTTCATAAAATCTCTTTGCAACTGGCAACACTGTAATTTTACTATTACTTTACATGTCGTCATATTATATTGTGGCAAAGTCACCAGATTTGTTTAGAAGTACAATAATAAACGTCATATCTGTCTAAGGCGATGAACTATTAAGATGAAAAGATACAATTAATACAACTTCATGACCTAGTAATTGCCATGAGTAATTTTAATTACATCAAGATTATAAAATACTCTCATATAAACATACACTCATCGAAATAATAATAGCGTGCCATTCTGAAAGTGTACCTATTGTATTCAATAGTAATTCTGGGGTAACTGGATTACCGGTGGAAGGAGTAGGCCCAGAAGAATGATAAGGACTGGACAGTACAAAAAAGCCTTTTATCTGTTTGAATATTTCTTTTAAATGTAACAGATGATAACACTGTTCTCAGGTTTTCCTTAATGATTGTTTTGTAGTGATTGAGTTTTGGAGTTATGATATAGTTTTCACCTAAATTATACTTTGTTTTTTTATAAATACTTTTATTGACAAGATTCAGTTGATTCTATCACGTTATTGGACTCATTAATTCAAAGGCGATAAAAAAACTACTAAAATGTGCAACGGAATATCGTTATAAATGGTAACGTTTACTGATTAGAGTTGTTGAAGTGAGGCTGTTTTAAAAATCAGTGGTAATTATAACTTTTCTTACATTCTGAATGTATTTTATTAAAAACTTACCGACTCAGGAAAACGTAATTTCGCTTATCATTAAATCATTAGATAATAAAGCGTTTTAAACTCAGTTAAAAAGAGAATAAATCAAACAGTGGTTTTGAAGATTCATAATGAAGAAAATATTCCTAAGTTGAGTCTGTCTTTATCTGCGGTAAATTAAGTTAACTGGTTGTATCTAATGGTTTCTAGACTTGAACATGAACTCTGAATTATACATTGAACGGGAATTTTAATTTACTGAACAATATCTTTGCCTATCAATCTGGGAGATATTTCGAGAGCAAATTAACCTACAGAGTTGAAATGCGTGTCTTTGAGTGGATATACCTTTATTCCATCCTTATAGAAGCCTGTTAATTTACAAATAATTATAATTGAAGCATATGTATTTCTATAATATTTTCTTAGTAATTAAATACTCATGCATTACCTATCCGTAATAAAAAGTCTCTTTGTAACACAATACTGCAAAAGGCATTGTCCATCTATACATATTTTGGACGAAAGTTTAATGAACTGTTTTGCAGCTAATTCTGGGCTGTATAAAGTGTAATGGACCTGAAGAGAGCTTACAGATCATATCTTAGATTTGAATTATCGCCTATGAAATAGTAAGTCAAATTTAATAAGGTGTGTAGAATTAATTGAATCTTGTCACTAAAATATTGATAAAAAAAGCATATAATCAATGTGAAAACTATTTCATAACCACAAATAACATTAACCCAATCACAATAAAACAATCATTTGGGAAAACTTGAGTACTGTGCTATCATCTTTTACATTTAAAAGAAATATTTAAACACAAATATTCCACAATACGTTTTGTTTGTAAATCCAGTTACTTAGTAGACAGTCTTCGTTTCAAAAACATTTGATTGTTTCTTCTTGTAGCTAAAAAAACATTTTGTGTAACAACTGTTGTTTGGTTTTGATTTTGCTGTGGTTGGTAGCATCCTTTATATTTTGTAAGTTGACCTGGTTTTTGCGCATTACTTTTAGAGCAAAGTTGTGTAAAAATAAATAAATAAGTAAAAATAAATAGACCAAGCATAAAATATACACAGAGAAAAGTCTACATCATCATATACACGTTATATTAAAGGCAACTAACAGTCAGACACAGAAATAAATGTCAAATCACCGTCAGATGGCAATGTACAGACGGAAAATAAATTATAAAGGAAATATATAAGAGATCTATTAAAATGTTACTTTAAAAATCTCTAATGACTAACCTTGGCAGGGATTGGGACTGCCTGTGCTTAAAACAGTTGCCCTGCATTCACCACTGTTACTAGAACCAACAGCAATAGCTGCAGTGACACTGTTATGCACACCCAGGTTAGAGCATTACATGGTACTAGAGCCAGTCCTTGGGCAGGTCGACACCCTTCTACCATGTAACACTCCCCTCCCTTATTAGGTTGGTTATTTGAGATATTTAGGTTACGTCACGTTTCCTTCTATCTACCGGATAAATCATGCCACTTCCTCGACAAGACAATAATGTAGATTCGTAAATACTCACTGACACGTATTGAACTGTACGGTAAAATTACCATATAACGGTGTTTAATGTTTTCAGATTATATAATTTTTTAATTTATTATTGAAGTCTGAGTAGATTTAGACAAGGAAAGAGTATTTTTATGGGAAAAACCAGTTGATATTAAACGAAATTGTATTCTATTCTCGGTTCCAATTTAAGTATTGTAAATATAGAGCTTACTCCACATATTACTAAATTTTGCTGAGAATTTCTAGTCCAATTCCATTCAATTTTACTGAGAATTTCTAGTCCAATTCCACCCAATCTTTCAAGTGCACAATGTGCTGACTTGAGAGATGTATCAATAGAACCGTTGTATTATAGATACGTTTAAATTATTATTAGGATCTGATATAAAATAAATTCCTCGTTCCCAGATATAAAACGATAAGACCAGTGCTAAACATTGGACTAACCTTTTTATAAAGATTAAATTCAAATGTTTAAAAAGGTTAAATATTGAAACCATTATGATTTTAGTTTCCATATGAACTTTATAACAATTTACTAGATTTACTAAACTCATATAATATTTCCATTTATTAAATATTTTTTTTAATATCCCTCCGTAGTAATTTCCGTCATAGGTGTACGTATATTTGAAATGTAGGTTACGTCACGTGTGCTGCAATCTACCGCAGACGATATGCACTTCCTCAAACAAGATAATAATTTAGATCCGTAAATTTTCACTGAGGCCGTGTTGAAATTAAAACAGTATAATTTACTTTATAGCAGAGTTTAATGTTTTCAGATTATATAATTTTTTAATTATCATTGAAGTCCGACTAGATTTAGACAAGAAACGAGTATCTTTATGTGACAAACCGGTTGATAATAAACGAAAATGTATCCTATTCTCGGATGCAATTTAAAGTATTATAAATATAGACCTTACTCCATATGTTACTAAATTAGATTGTGAATTTCTTGTCCAGTTCTACCAAATCTTTCAAGTGAACAATGTGCTTACTTCCGGGATGTATCTACAGAACCGTTGCATTTGCAAATACCTTTTTGAATTAATATTAGAATCTGATATGACAAGAATACCACGTTACTAAATATAAAACGATAAGACCAGTGCTAATCATTGGTCTAAATAATTAAAGTTGACTTTAATTTATTAAAGTGGAATAATTAATTAATTGGACTTTTTCAGAAAGATTAAATTTTCACAAAGGTTTATAAAGACTAAATATTGAAACCATTATGATTTTAATTTCTATGAAATTTATAACTATGAAAGTCATAGATTTATTCAACTCATAGAATCTTCCCTTGTATTAAATATGCTT
Source organism: Homalodisca vitripennis (assembly GCF_021130785.1). Lineage (NCBI taxonomy): Eukaryota > Metazoa > Arthropoda > Insecta > Hemiptera > Cicadellidae > Homalodisca > Homalodisca vitripennis. The sequence continues at coordinate 10,436 of NW_025778385.1, read as the reverse complement.
AATAATTGAAATAATATATTATATAATATTCCGTTAATAATTTCCGTCCTGTGCTCACTGATACTGTTGTTGGAAGTTAGCCCACGACCACAAGTAGCGGGGGCTACTACAATTACGAAGATCTTGGTGACGTCAAAGGAGACGAAACAAGGTGCAACTCGTAATTGAATATTTTAATGTGAGTTCCAGCAGTGGAAAACGAAAATTGTGTGTGCTGATATCACAGGAGATTTGGAAAACCAAACCGGTAAATGTACCAAACCTTGTCAGTACGCCATCAAAGCCTACGGAAAAAGCCGGGATCACTATTAGCGGGAAGTGATCTCTCACTAATGTTAATTCCGACGTTTTCTGTATCAAGGACAGATTGATGAACAGCGTTTTTTAGGGACACTGGCGCAAATGTGCATTTATCCCAAATCTCTGCTACAGAGGATAAGGTTGATTAAAAGCTGTGAGCGCTTTGCAGCGAATAACACATGAATTCCTCCTACGGTTTTGCGTGACATTGAATATATATTTTTCGACCTAGGCTGCCCTTTGCCCTTTATAGCTGAAGTATTCAAAACCCATGGTTGATTTATAAACTTCTGTGCCACTATGATCGACTAGTGGATGTCCGATGACACTCTTTGATTGACAAAACAAAACCTCACTTCCTGCAAGTGGCACGATATATTGTTAACGGCTTGAATCTTTTGTATATTTAGATATAATCCAAATAAGAAAAGCAGTAACATTAATGCTTCTAAACATAAACAATCATGTACAACTCTTACAAACGTTGTCTAATTGAATCAGGTAGTATAGTTACAATGCAGGATAGCCTACGCGTGTTCATATAAAGCTTATAAATGACTCAATCAATCTGAGTTTACTGGTTGACCTGGAAGAAATCGATTGTAAACCACGCTACTTTTAGTGGAATCAAAATATCACAGCATCGAAAGGGATACAAAATATAAAACTAGGATCTTTAATAAACTTTTTTCCGGGTTTCTTTATACTTAATTCTGGCATTTAGGTAATATTTTAATTGCTGTCACTAAAAGGGAGAGAAAATCGTTGTCAAAATATCATTATACTAAGATATTTACTTGTCTGGGGGTCAGAGTTTTAGTGAGTAAAGCTTAAGAAATTATATTTATAGAAAAACAAATAAATTATTTTATATTTTAAACCCTATATATACTTTTCTCGTAAGTCATGAATTGCTACAAATCTAAACTCAAGGCTTAATATTTTTTTAACACCAATATTCAGTTAACATATACTAACCATACAAACAAGACAAACATCTACGTCAATTGTATTCTATGAAATATATGATGTTTTGACTTATCCATTTGAAGAATATTGCAGTCAAAGCGATAGAGGTTCAGACGTGCCGTACGGGTCCATAGTTCGGAAGAAGACTGAATGTTTAATTCTGCTAACTTTGTCCCCTATCAAAATGAAGTAAGGTCACTCAGAAAGCCACTGCACTGAACATTTTTTCCAAAATTATGAAGTTTTTAAATTATGTTTTCATGGTAACGAGGAACAATTATTGTTTGGAAGAAATAGTTCAATCGCAAGGCTTAAGTTACAGTTATATAAATTATCAGGAAGACCTAGATTTTTCACCCACGATCTTAAATTGTCAAATCACATTTTGTTTATTGTTGCATATTCTCGCTTTTTATCTCGTAGTTCATCTAGCTTACATGTTACCAAGAATTTGTTTTAAAATATGTCGATAATGTCTGGAAGCATTCCCTTGTTGATCATTTAACTGTACTCATTCGTTACAAGTTGTAATATGGTGGGTTAGGAAACTTCGAGTGGCTACATTTGTCTACACAAAGCATTGATAAGCTATCGAATAAGACATTTCATCGAACCTGACAAAACTGGGTTACGTATTAAAATATCCTTTCTGTGCCAAAAGAAGACAGATATTTCTTATGATAATGTATTTTGTCCATATTACTGAATTAACCAATTTATTAATGTTTTTCAAGTAAATATATACAAAACTATTTCACTCAATATTTATTAAATCTGTATAGTAGAATTAATCAAAACAACCCATTACAGAAAGATGTACTTATGAAGTAGATCGAGAACCTATTAATCTATTAAATTATCTAAATTACGTAATAATAATAATTTATTCCATTATTAATTTACAAAAGTATAATTCACAATTACTTTTTTGGAAATTTCTGACCACTATTACCAGTAGTGATATAATTTAAATAATAATTAATATTAAGGAACACTTAATAAATAGTTTATATACAAATTAGCTTTTATTATTAACATATATTTAAAATTATAGTTATCGTTATTTAAAAACCTGTTTAATAGTAGGTATGCTGGAATTTCAAGAAATAAATAGTTTCACGAATCACGACATGTTTGTTCTAGTTTTGTTGCAAATGAACTAGAATTTTTACAAACACAACACACAAATACAGAAAATAGTGGCAAAAAGGCAGTGGCCAAGCCTAGTGACATGCCCAGCCTGTCCAAGTTGGGCTTGTTTACAAAATCCAACCTCTTTGACTCTAATTTCAAGAATAATTTGTATATAGTAAAATGTTATGTTACTAATACAGTAAAACATAGCAAGAACTGTGTAATCATTAAGCCTAAATAATATGCTTGCTCGACCATCTTGATGTTTTAATAACAAACTGTCTTTTGTACTGGTTGGCTTGTAAACTCTCTTAATAATTTATGATACCAACGTTGAAAGGGAATTGGGGCTGCCAGTGCTTAAATCAGTTGCCATGCATTGACCACTGTTACTAGAACCAACTGAAATGATGCATTAACACTGTTATGCGCACCCAGGTTAGGGAATTTACATGGTACAAGGACCAGTCCTTTTGCAGGTCGTCGCACTTCTATCAAGTAATAATGGAGTATTGGGATATCTAGGTTTACGTCACGTGTGCTGCAATACATAGTGTGCATATAAAATAAATATTTCAGATTATCATTATCATTATCATTGTAGTACGTGCGGGCGGTTGAGATAGAACAAATACCTAAATTAATTCTCTGTAGCCATTCAAATAATATAAGTTAATAATATAAGGCTACTCAAAATGTATTTTAGGTTACTGTTAGGTATCTATAATTCTACATCTTCCAAGTGTATAATTTGCTGAAATGAGAGATATATTGATATTATTATAAATAATTTTGATGCTAAATTAGGATCTTGACAGGTTAAGAGTTCTAAATTACCGGATATATATAACGTCAAGTCCAATGTTAAACAATGTACCGACCTTTATAAAAATGTTATTGAAGTCTTCACTTGTTAGAGACAAGACAATTCTGAAAATTATTATAAATTTTATTCCTACAGAAACTTTAACAATGCTATTTATAGGTTTATTAACTTCACATATTTTGTTTTATTTAGTATGGTGGAGTAATATTGAAATTTTAATTTAGCTGCAAAGTTAACTTTTATTCACATGAATAGTCAAACTAAATGTTTCTTAAGGGTTTTAAATATTAAAGAATATATCATTATGAATAAATTGGTAGGCATTGCTGTAAGAAAATTATGATAGCTTTTATTTATATGAAGTTACTTTATATAATTATATACCTTGCAGAGAAGCACAAATATGCCTCAATAACCTCCGCAACGTCTCGTGCCAATCCTAAGCGAACTTTTATGAATAACACACAAAATGCAAACAATTTCGATACAAACATTAGATTGTGATTAATAAAGTGTTTATTTTGTTGTTTTAGTATTAATTATTTAATTTTTGGTTAGCTTAGGGTAACAGCGACAGCATAGTTACTGGTTTGCAGTTTTAAATAGATAATTTTGTAAAAGTTTCACGTAAATCTCGCTGAAAATTAAAATAATATGCAATGTTTACATCAGACGACGTTTGAGTCTACAGTAAATCTCATTCCTAGCACCTTTCCATACATTTAAAAATGTCGTTGCAAATTATAGTGTTATGAATTTTATCCCCCCCGCCTCCTATATATTTTAGTGTATAAGCACTGGAACTCACCCCAGCGCAGTGTTATCCACCGTTCAGTACTACTGTAGTAGAAATTCCCTCATCATCTAACAACAGTTTTCTCCGTACCCCTGGATGTAAGCTTAGAAATACACTAATAGATTAGAGGGTACTTGTAATCATCAAAAAGCTTCCTTATATTAACCAGGAATACTAGGCTAAAGCTATTTCCTTTTGTTTTACAATAGCTATGCTCAATCTTGACCCTAACACCAGACAATGTAGGGACTGTTTCACAAGATTTTACCTTTCTGATAGGCATGGTTTGATTTTGAATGTAAGGGACGGGTTCTGATGAGGACTTGTGTCCCTTAAATGCCTATCCATGGAAACCTTCCCCAATTGGGTCTTGGACCAAAGAAGGATGTATTAGGCTTATTTGGTCCTATAAGCCTTTGAAAACCTCATTAGGAGGGTGTTACCTGGCTTCGGTGATACAATATAAAACTCTAGAGGTCCTCCAGGATGAGGGTATGACTCCTGTCGCTTAGACTAGTTCTATAACAGTCGTAGAAACAGGAGGTATCACCAAGTCCCCACTTTTCCTGCAGTAAAGCATGAAAAATGCCATCAGGTACCTGTGTGATTTAAACGGCTTAAAAGACTCCAGGGCCCGTTTTATCCCTAAGTATCTGATAACAGTGTGAGGTACTCAAAATGTACAGTGTATTTTTTTTTATTATCTTGGGTCGTCCATTCTAGATTTATTGTGGGGATTAGTTTTCCCAATCAAACAATGTTCTTAACTCGGGATCGATTTAAAACAAGTTCGCCTCAGCTATCGTGCCACGACATGGTTCGCACGCTTGGACGGGTTGCGGCAATGAACGATAAGTCGGCGCATGCGCTTCCAACGCAAACTCGTCAGACGGACACGGCCACGCAGAGTGACGGCGAGAGGTCATTCTACAACACATCCTATCACGGACGATAAGACGTACACTTGCGCTGCTATCTTAACCTCACTCCTGCCTGACTTGTTCGTGAGATACGGACGTATTCGGATTTCTTCTTGCTATTGGCTTTAATATATTTCTACTTCAATTTACTATCAACTATTACATAATTAACCTTTTTCATTAATATTCTGTATCGCTCTTTTTTTATATGTTGTGTGCCGACACGAAAATTTACTTATATACCGTATTATTCTTGGTATTCTTTTCCTTTACTTACTTTCTTACTTAATCTATGTTCGTGGAAATACGGACCTAACCTTTAAATTGGTTATTGGTATTATTGGCTCTTTACTTTACTTACCTATCTTTAACTTAATCTATGTTCGTTGACGATACGGACCTAACCTTTTTAAATTTAGGATTAGTGGTTCTTTACTTTACTTGCTATCTTACTTTAATCTATGTTCGTTGTCAATACGGACCATAACCTTTAAATTCGGTTTATTGGTATTATTGGCCTCTTTACTTACTATCTTACTTAATCTATGTTCCGTGCGAATACGGGACCTAACCTTTTAAATTGGTTATTGGTTATTTGGTATTATTGGCTCTTTACTGTTACTAACTATCTTTACCTTAATCTATGTTCGTGTAATACGGACCTAACCTTTTAAATTTGGTATTTAGTGGTTCTTTACCTTACTTACTACTTCTTAACTTAATTTATGTTCGTTGCAATAACGGACCTAACAAATAGATTATTGCACTGGGTCTTTACTATTATTTCTCCTTACACTTTTCTTACTTAATAATTTGTAAATACGATACTGACCATATATTGTTACTTAGTGTTGATATTACTTTTGCTTCATACTATTTTACATAGCATACAGTGGTGTGTGTTGCCATTTGAGAGGTGAGCTTTGATTTAGATAGAGATCTAGGTAGTTACACTTTTGTGTTTTCTTTAAATTGAGTGATAGAAAAATATTTTATCTTATCGACAATTCATTATTATTTCTCAAAATTCTTAAATTTTTTTTTCAAGGCACGGTTGGGTAATGATGATTTACTTAAATGCTTGAACGGTTACCACCACCTAAGGTGATAAGTCAATATATCCTGAACCCAACTTGACAATGCATAATCCATAAAGAATAAAATTTAGACCCCTGGATCCGGAATCCCCGCTTGATTGGGCTCATATAGGGTATGCGATACCTGTCTAATTCTTAACAGTAAATGGTGGTTTGTTGAGGAAAAGACACGATCACAATTTTGGCCGCCCGTGAAACAGGGGGCGGATATTCGAACAGACTCGACTGATTGTTTTACATATTACTAGTGATCGTCACGTAAAAATAACCGATAAAAAATTAAATATCTATGACTCGTATTCTATTTTTAGTCCTACCGTATCTACATTATACACATCATTGTTTTCCATTGAGCTTTCTCCGAATCTGGAGGCTCTTAAGGCTTCTGTTTCATTCAAATATACTGCCTACTGGTCGTTCGAAAAACTACTGACCCTAAGAGTAAGGGATAAAAAGTCACACTCACAGGACTGGAACTTTAACTACAGATGTTGCTATTTACTTAGCCCTCTTAAAGACGCAAAATGTCTTGCCTACCTTACAACGACTAAAACGTCTACTGCTCCATCAAGTCAAGTCCATTCCGGTAACAATACCAAAAAAAGTAAATTGCCCCGTTACTACTGAATCATTAGCCTCAGGAAACAAACCACGATGAGGGTGGAAGTTCCGGAAAAAGTTGGATGGATTTATAATCTGAAGAAGCCCTGAGTTGATTGAAGAAATGACAAAATATGGGGTTACCAATCGAAGGAAAATAGTGAAGATCTACGGGCTCTATCGTTTTGTTACTTTCTTAAGGAGCCAAGGATTAGTTCGAACTTTCCCTCTACATATACAAAGAGTTTAGAATAAGACACTCTTAAGTGCTGAAACAATACTGAGGTTCAGGGTATCTCAACTATTCCTGCTGGCCCTCTACTCTTAATACCAGAATGGAAGATTTCGTCCCCAACTTGAACTTGCACCAGTTTTCGAGAAATCATTGGGATCATATTCTCAGAGGCGCTAGTGCAGAAACAGTAAAAAGAGTTTTAGTTAATTTAAAAAATATGTCTTCATCCGAAATTCAATCGTATTCAGGCAAGATACCTTTACAAACCGGCAAGCCAAAGTCCATATACACTTTTAAATCCTAATATGGCCGTTACTTACTTATTAGCTCCCCGAGATCCTATAGTTTACCACTACGGTACCCAATAGATAACGGAGTATCAAAGTAAACGAGTTGCGGGATACTGCCCTACACCATTAGCGCTAAAAATTCGGCCTCATTATATGCAATATTGCCAGGAAAATGGAATTCTTGCCATTACGAAGGAAAATGAGAGGATCCAGTAATCTTTCTTAGAGCGACCGCTTTTAACGAGTTAATGGGGAACTGTTAACGATATATCCAAAGAAGAAATCTTGAAGAGCTCTTCCCGAACTATATACGAAGAGGAAAAGCCCCTGTTGTGGTTTAGAAAACCATAGAGCAATTTTGGCGATAGTTTTGAGGATTTTCTAGACTTCGATTTGAGACAGATGCAATACTTACCCTCCCAGGTTTACCGACGCAATCTTGAGGATGAAATCCGCCAGCGTACACAAGGAGAAGGCTGAAACCATTTCGTAGCTTTATTTGTGGCCATAACCATCAACCTAATTCGACGAACGAAGAGGGAGGATATAAAACTAGAAGAGAAAACTCCGATCGTATTTATTGCATATATGAGACCAGAATATAAACTAATTATGAGAAAGAGGGAATATAAAGTCTATACAGGATATGAATTAAAAGGAAGCCGAAAATATTACGAAAGGTATGAAAGAGGAGCGTCTTCTTTACAAACCTTCCACCTAACCCTGCACAAACACTGGTCCCAGAAACTGCGTACTATTCCACCAAACATATAAGCAGGGTAAGCATGGAAGGAAGGAGACATCGCCAGTACAACCCCAATCCCAGGATAATGGACAGATAATGAAAATCGGGGACAACCAACAATTAAGGCAGTCTGGTTAGACCCAATTTGGTTCAAAACGGTGTCGCAATATTCACAAGCGGCTACTTTACAAAACCAGATCAGAAACAGTTTACAGGACTCGGCGAATGGTAAAGGTCAAAATTCAAGTCCAGGACCTACAGTGAACCTTCCTACTAGGGATATCCGTTAGAGAGGCTGTTCCAGTTTGCTGGAACTGCGAAGAAACTTGACACAGGATTCATTGAGTGTACTTAAAAATAAGATGACTCCGCTGCTATATCGTGCAAAACGGAAGGTATCAAAACAACGGATCTGCCGATGTAATTCGGGGGAAACGCTTTGTGGATCCCAGACCAAGGGCGTCAGCTGAGATCCTGATATAATTGTCCAACACGACCTCCCACCCCCGGGCGAAAATCTCCTGTGCCGAAGAATTAAAATCACTACTCGGGTAGCAGTTTCGGACTTGGGAAGCTACATGATTGTCGACCGTATGTAACTGTTAACATTCTTGGAAAAACATTTGAGGCTCTGAGTTGATACTGGTGCAATGGTTAGCATAGTAGGCAAATTATTTAGTAGATCATTTAAAATATAATTCTATTAAAAACCCCAAAATACACATATACCTTTTGCAAAATGGCCAATGGCTTTAAAACCTATGTGATAAAACACTCGTTTTTGGGTTTAACTTGGAGGTTAACGAAGGCCCACATTGAGGCAGAACTCTTGTATATTCCAAAACCTTACTACGTCCTTAGTTATTGGGGATGGATATAATAAAGGAATTAAATCTAGTTTACATAAACACACCGTCTTCCAAACGTGAAACGCCAAAATGACGTCGATAATATCAATATAAACTTAATCGCAAACTTGAGGGCAGATGAACATAAACGCGTTAGAATTTATTTCTACATAAGGAATTAGACAAGGATTTATTGGCTTATAATTACAATCCCAAGAGATTGTAGACTTCCCTCTGCTCAATGCCTGAAACGTCAAGAAATCACACGTATCGTTTCACCGAAGGTCGTCAGACTGTAGTGACGGCATGGGACCCGATGCTGGAAGCCCTCAAGGGAAGTCCATCGACAATAATTATGAGGGAAACGAAGCCTCGGTTACCTTTTCAAACTCACGCGTGATAGGTGAAGTTAAAAACGCTAGTAATCAACCTCCAATAGAACTGAGTGTCTTTCATGCCATGTAATGGATGACACTGAGGAAGGAAAGTGGTTCCAACGCCAGACACAATCGCATCAAGATGTTTAACATCCAAAAAGCAAGCCGCCGCCGAGGATGAATTTGATGATGGGGTTATTGAATGCGATAGTGACGTTGTGTGTTTTTATTTTTTATAACCGAAGGATTAATTATTTTTGTTTTATTTAGTTCAAGGCAACTGCAACTTTCTGCACAGTGAAGTGTGTCTCTTTATAAATTTGGAAAAACAGTTTATTTTTTTTAGTTTTAACCAAAATTATTATAAAAGGTCAGCTCATGTTAAGTTCCGTTTTCATGTTTTCATTTCAAATTTTATTACAACATTTATGTAGATGTTATCAACCAAATGGTGTTCCTTTTGAGGTGTTCTTTTTTATTGGTTTTTATATCAATGTTTATTATTATTTAGTACAGTTACACAATTTTATTTACACTAGAGATCTAGGTAGTTACACTTTTGTGTTTTCTTTAATTGATGATGAAAAATATTTTATTTAATCGACATCATTTTATTTTCAAATTCTTAATTTTTTCAAGGCCAGTTGGGTAATGATGATTTACTAAATGCTTGAAACGTTACCACCCACTTTAGGTGATAGCAATATATCTGAACCCAACTGACATACATAATCCATAAGAATAAAAATATTTAGACCCCTGGATCGAATCCCCGGCTTGCATTGGGCTCATCTAGGGTACGCGGATACGTGTCATTCTTACACAGTAAATGGTGGTGTTGAGACAAAAGACACGTCACAGCAGTCTTTGCACAGTTCCAGTTGCTCCTTAGACGAGATATCTCTAGGTTCTCGCCGCCATTCACTAAACATACTGTTTCACTGTTCTAACCACTGGTTACCTCTTCTTTGTACAAAAGTTGGTTTACGGCCTTGATTTCATAATAACTAAGTTAGATTCTACTAAAAAAATTTCAAGTGCGCACTCACCCCCCGATTGTTGATGTTGCTGCTCCCCCAAGCGTTGAGGTGGGCATTTCGCATTCACAACCGACAATCAGGTGCCTCCGCCGTAAGGCAAGGTTCCGTACTCCACAATCCGCCTCATCTCCGCAGTTGGAGGTTTTTCTGGAGAATCCTATGGTAGGTAAACCGCTGCAAACAGGATTATGGATGAAGTGCCATCACCTGTGGCCAAGTGAATCTCTGTCGCGGCTGTGTCTCTAGAACACATTTGTGC